>NW_028261384.1:17463669-17763669 GCF_051295495.1 Thamnophis sirtalis | reverse complement strand
TCTAAATTTAGTTATTTCAAGACTTACTGTAAAATTTAATTGCTTTGAAAATAGGCCAGTTAAAAGTAAAACATTACAGAGTGGTTTCTCCATGGAAATTAAGCTCCACGTATATTATTGAAATGGTAAACACATCACCTAGGAGAATATTTCATTGACCCTGTAGAAATATCCTCTCAAGTAATTATCTATGATTCCTCTATTCAAATGAAATTTGTTCAGTTCATTCTGAAGAATCTGCAAAAAAGCTAAGCCATGTTGGGTATGGTTAATACAAAGATGAGGTGCCACCAAGAACCAAATTTCACCTAGTGATTAAAGCATCAGAATAGAAGCTAGGAGACAGTAAGTCCGACCTTTAGGCATGAAAACAAGTTGGATGACTTTGGACAAATCACCAGGAAACATTGAGTTCTATTCCCGCCTCAACCAGGAAAGCCAGCTGGGTGACTTTGTGCCACACACTCATTCACTCACTCACTATCACTGAACCTACCTCACAGGGTTGTTGTTTATTTTGTGCCTTGATGCATGGACTCTCCCATTTTGCAACACCATGCAAAACGAATGAATTTGTGTTGAATTTTTTGTTCAATAAATTACAGAGATTCTTAATCTTTGCATATTATGAATATTGCTAAATTTTGTGCAGGGTCACTAGACACTGGGATGAGTACCATGTAAATTTAATAAATAAATAAATACGTTTTTAAAAAAAAAATATGCAGAGCATAGCTGGAAGTGAGTTTCAAGAATAATTCCCATCTGCTGCTGTAGGGCTGATCAGATATTTATAAAGTATAGCCTCCCACTTTAGTTAAGTTTGTATTTCCTGACAGATCCAGGGCTTATGGTTTGAAAGAAAAGAACAATTTAACGCATATTAGCACCGTGCTTTTTGTTTCATAGGCATTTTTATAAAAATATATTTCAGATTTGTATAAACACATTTTTACTCCTTGTTTCAAGTTCTGCTTTGGATACGTCCCACATGATTATCATGCCACATCTCATGAAGAACTAATTTATAACTTTTAGCAAGTCCATGCAGCTTCCATTTGCAGTTTATATTAATGAATTAATAAGATTGGTCTGTTGATTTTGTAATATTTACTCCTCCCCGTGGATTCAGAAGACTGCATTTAAAGCACTCCTGAGAGATTGGCTTATTGAAATGACTTGTAAATGCTGTACTGTGTATGTAGATTTTTATTGCATTTATATGTTAAAAAATCTTTCCCTTAAAAAAAAATCGCTAGAAATATTTCATTGAAGTCAGCTGGAAATCTATCAAGCTAGAAATATTTATTTTAAGACATTGTAAATGGGGAGTAGGTGAGGAAGAGACGGGGAGGTCAGAAATGTTTATAGCAGTATTGCTTCATTCTGTATACCAAATATTTATTTTGTGCGTCATTGTCCTAAACAAATTTTCTAGGATATAAAACCCTTCAATGTAATCATGACACATGAGAACCGCCACAAAAGAATCATCTTGGAATACACTGAGGGGAAAAAAAAAACCTTGTGGCAAATAAGTGTTATCAAACAACTACATTGAGAATGAGCTCCCCATTACATGCTGAATCCAACAGTAGGGACGCGGTGGCTCAGTGGCTAAGATGCTGAGCTTCTTGATCAGAAAGGTCGACGGTTCGTTGATACAAATCCCTAACACCGTGTAATGGAGTGAGCTCCCGTTACTTGTCCCAGCTTCTGCCAACCTAGCAGTTTGAAAGCATGTAAAAATGCAAGTAGAAAATAGGAACCACCTTTGATGGGAAGGTAACAGCGATTTGTGCGCATTCAGCATTTAGTCATGCTGAGCACATGACCAAGGAGACGTCTTTGGACAGTGTTGACTCTTTGGCTTTGAAATGGAGATGAGCACCACCCCTAGAGCTGGAAACGACTAGCACATATGTGTGAGGGGAACCTTTACCTTTACCAAGACATAATGATCTGGAGGTTTATGCATTATTAATTTTGGCCAGATTTCTTCAATAAGAGATGTCCTCCAATATTGTGTGGGAAATGCTCTCCAACATGTTGTTCATCACTGGAGGCTTTCAAGAAGAGACTGGACTGCCACCTATCATAAATAGTGTAGGGTCTCCTGCTTGGGCAGCAGGGCTTGTGGGGTATTGGACTAGATGACCTAAAAGGTCCCTTCTAACTCTGTTAATATAGTTGGTTGGTTCATGTTGATTTAAATAAATACATGATTATGATGTGTATGTACTATCAATCAGAATAGAGCTGGAAGGGGCCATGAAGATATTCTAATCCAAACCACTGCTCAAGCAGGAGACCATGTACCATTTCAGACAAGTGACTGTCCAATCTCTTCTTTAAAACCTCCAATGATGAAGCACCCAAAACAGCCGAAGGCAAGCTGTTCCACTGGTTAATGGGTTCTCACTGACAGAAACTATCTCCTTTATACCAGGTTGCTTCTTTCCTATATTAGTTTTCATCCATTGTTTCTTGTCTTACCTTCTTGTGCTTTGGAAAATAAGTTGTGGTACACCTTCAAACACTGGAATATTGCTATCATGTCACCCCCTAGTTGTTCTTTTCTCTAGACTAGTCTTAGCCAGTTTCTGCAACCCTTCTTCATTATGATTTAGCCTTCAGGCCCTTAATCATCTCATTTGCTCTTCTCTGCACTTTTTCCAAAGTCTCAACAATTTTTTTGTAATGTGGTGATCAAAACTGAATGCAGTTTTCCAGCTGTGGCCTTACTAAGGTTTTATAGAGCAGTGTTATTTTTCTTCCATCCAATAAATCAGATCACATAATCCCACAGGAGTATAAACCAAGCTCAGAGCCATTTCTCAAAGTTAGTATAACCTTTCCATGTTTGTAGATCATTTGGTTTGTTACCACTTTTCTCAAAAAATAAGCACTTGGCCTTATTTTCGGGGAGGTCTTATTATTTTTGAGATGGCAAGCATGATCACCTCATGGCTGCTGTTGTGTTGCAATATTTTTGGGAAGGGATTATTTTCAGAGGAGGGGTTATTTTAGTGCATGCGCTCAAAAGCCTGGTTGGGTTTATTATCCGGGGAGGTCTCATTTTTGGGGAAACAGGTTATTATTTCATTCATTGGCAGCTAGCTGATCAGTCATCTGAAGAGTGGCCAATTTATAGCATACATGCACACGTGAATGTGTATGCACGCAAGAGGGAGAGGGAGGGACGGAGGGAGAATTCTACAAACCACTCTATAAAGTCTTAATAAGATCACACCTAGAATACTGCATCCAGTTTTGGTCACCACACCATAAAAAACATGTTGAGACTCTAGAAAGAGTGCAGAAAGATGATTAGGAAACTGGAGACTAAAACATACGATGAACAGTTGCAGGAACTGGGCATTACTAATCTAGTGAAGAGAAGGACCAGGGCAGACATGATAGCAGTCTTCCAATATTTGAGGGGCTGCCACAGAGAGGAGGGGGTCAAGCTATTTTCCACAAAGCACTTGCGGGCCAGCAAGGAATGATGGATGGTAACCAAGGAGAGATTCAACCTGGAAATAAGGATAAATTTTCTGATAGCAAGAGCAATCAACAAATGGAACAGCCTTTGCAAGTTGTGGGACCTTCATCACTAGAAGAAGAGACTGGACTGCCATCTGGCAGAAATGGTATAGGGTCTCCAGCTTGGGCGGGGGGGTTAGACTAGATGACCTATAAAATCCCTTCCAACTCTCTGATTCTGTTAAAAAAGAAGCAAGCATAGATGGGCTGGTCAGTGAAAAAAATAAATTAAAAATTCTGAATCAAAATGCTAAAAAGAAAGGGCATTGTTGAGGTCACTGGAAATCTTCAGTCATTGGGTTTTACAATGCCTTGACCAATTAGGGGTTCTGAAGCACTCCAAGAGTATCCATTTTTTAAAATATCACATCCAGATGCTATATTTATGCTGACAATTTTGGAATGTAGGTCTGAAAGTTAAGTAGGCCTACCAGGACTCTGGATTCCCACAATAAAATCTCCAGCAAAATCAGTACTCTTTCCTCTGATGGCTCTATATCAAATATTGTTAGCTAATAGACATTTCAGCTGCACCGTATTTGGGTTAGCAACATTCCTTCTGTTTATTTTTTGGAATATCAGCCCTGGATACCCATGGAAAGAAGAGTGTTTGGGGAAATGTCTTTTCCAGAAATGTTAACATCATGCATAGTAAGCAGCTGAGTAATTGACACACATACACAGGTGTTCGTGCACAAACAGGCACACAGAGGTATTTGGGGCAAGGTGGCTGATTTCTCTCTCCTACATAATGAATGAACACTATTCATTTTTTAAAAAACTTTTTTTCTATCCATGTCGGGAGTCTGCAGAGGCGTAAAGGGAGAAGCAAACATATGTTTGTATAAAGTTGTCATGGCAAGGAATAGAAAGGCCCATTCATAGATGGAGAATAGACGATAATATAATAAGATATGAATGCATTTTAATGCCTTTGGGAGCATGACAGAAATAAACATATTTAAATGTGGATGCTGCAAAGGACATTACTGCCAACTTCCTGGTCTCCTGCAACATCTTTGAATCTTTTAATATTTATAAAAGTAGAAAGTGAAATCATTTAAATATATTGTTTTTAAAATGTCCATAGTTAATACAGTACCTGAAGCCACTGTATCTCAATCTTGGCAATTTTAAGACATGTGGACTTCAGAATTCCCCAACAGTTTAGGGAATTCTGGGAATTGGTCCATATAGCTTAAAGTTATCATGTTTGACAAACACTCCCCTAAGCTATTCTGCAACTTTATAAGGCAATAAAAGCACAAGAAAACTGTGTGTGTGTGTGTGAAATCATTTTTTTCTCAATAGCCACTTTTTCACAGTGGTCACTGACTTATTTACAATACAATAGCAGAGTTGGAAGGGACCTTGGAGGTCTTCCAGTCCAACCCCCTGCCTAGGCAGGAAACCCTATACCATTTCCTACAAATGGCTATCCAACATCTTCTTAAAGACTTCCAGTGTTGGGGCATTCACAACTTCTGGAGGCAAGCTGTTCCACTGATTAATTGTTCTAACTGTCAGGAAATTTCTTCTCAGTTCTAAGTTGCTTCTCTCCTTGATTAATTTCCACCCATTTGTTCTTGTTCTGCCCTCAGGTGCCTTGGAGAATAGCTTGACTCTCTCTTCTTTGTGGCACCCCTGAGATATTGGAACACTGCTATCCTGTCTTCCCTAGTATTTAATGCAGGGGTGAGATTAAAAAATGTTAGCTACCAGTTCTCTGGGCTAGGAGTATAGAATCAAGCAACCAGGATTATGAAATGGAATTGATCGTCTGCAGCAAGGGTCAACCTCTTGCCAATATTGGTCAATTGCAAAGACTTATTGCAAAGCTGATTAGTTACTGAATGGGGGAATCACCAGAAAATGCCAGTACTATAGCCTAGACTTGAAAAACAACAACAATGAGGAAAGACATCTGTGCTGCTGCCAAGAACCTACTTGGTTGAGCTTAGTAGATCACTAGAAGATAAAGAGTCTTTCAGTACTTGAGGAGCTACCTACCTACTGTATCTCTCTCTCCCTCCCTCTCTCTCTCTCTCTCCCTTCCTCCCTCCCTCCACTTATCTACCTACCTACTTACCTACTCTCTCTCTCTCTTCCTACCTACTGTATTTCTCTCTCTGTCTATTCCTCTATCTACCTACCTACTTTTTAAAAAATTTAAATACGGTACTTCATTTTATGCCTGCTTTACAATATTTTAGCAAAGTTTAGATCATACTCCCACTTAAGTCATATTATTTACAAGATTTCCTATGGTTAAAAACATTTCTACTTTTAATACATAAGAATTCCATTGATATTCTTAATCTGGAATCCCTTTTGTTCAGTTGAATACAACCAATAGTTTTCCCACTGCATTCTCCTAGCAATCTGAAACAAGTCTTTTTTGTAACAAATGACACATTGTGTTATTTATGTTTCTCCTGTTACTGGATCAGTCTTTAACATTGCAGCCTTTGGCCTTGTGCGAATACATTGTCTGACTTTTACTTAGACAGAGTTAGGCTGGATATTCTCATATTCCTTTGCAAATGGAAGGACTTTCTCAATTCACAGCCAAGAGAACATTTGTTTTGAAAGTTTATTTTGTACATCTGTCCCTGCAACCATATATAATACAGCAATTATATTCTGGAGGTGCACAATTCCTAAGTTCATCAAGAAGCCAATATTTTTCTCCCTTTAGAACATTTTTCCCTCTGTCTCTGCAGTGTACTTGGTATGTTTGATGCACAATAATTGCTGTGCAAAAATTGACCTTGTATTTTCTTAGAACTGTTCATCCTTTGAGAATAAGACCTCTTTTTTAAATTCTCCATCTTATTTAGAAGTAGCTACGAAGTGTGGCCAAAAAAAGCCAAGATGGCTGCCTCAGTGGCATGATTCAAGTTCTGCATATTTTAAATGTGTGAATTGGCTTATTCTATGCTGGGGAATAGGCTTATTCGGTTCTGGAGAAGACTCCTGCAAGGCGATCAAACTGGTCAGTCCTAAAGGAGATCAATCCTGACTGCTCTTTAGAAGGCCAGATCCTGAAGATGAAACTCATATACTTTGGCCACCTAATGAGAAGGAAAGACTCATTGGAGAAGAGCCTGATACTGGAAATGATTGAGGGCAAAAGAAGAATGGGACGACAGAGAATGACGTGGCTGGAGGGAGTCACTGGAGCAGTAGGCGTGAACTTAAATGGATTCCAGAGGATGGTAGAGCACAGGAAGGCCTGGAGGAACATTGTCAATGGTGGGTTGCACACAACTTCGCAACTAACAACAACAGGCTTATTCTCTGTAGTGTACAAGAATAGGACAAGAATCTGTATATAGAAGTTTTACTCAGAAATATCTAAACTCAAATAAAGAGGAATTGGGAGAGCTATTAAAAAGTAGAATAGCACGTTCTCTGAATCCATGGCGATTCCCTCATGAGACGTTTTCAAGCAAGAATGACTAGTCATTTTTATGGGATATTCTGTAGATTTCTATTCTGTCCTGATCTCCAAAGTTTTCCCCAAATATATGCTCTCAGGGAAGATAATCACACAAGTACCTTTTTGATTTCTTTGGCATTAAAAATATAATTACACAGCAAGTTGTACCAAACTCAGTTGGTAAATTAAACGATTAATCATTTCTATAGTTTCAAGAGCAGCTACCTCAGAAGGCTGCTGTGGAAATAGACTTCGCTTAATGACTGTGCCTCAAAAAATAAATATTAAAATTGGGTCAAGTCACATGAGTGCTGTGACTTATGACCATTATGACTTGTAGTCATAAATCGAGGACTAACAACCGTGTTTCCCGGCCCATAACCATAGAGTGCACTCCTAGAGCGGCTGTTGCTGGAAGAATTGGAAGCCGAGTTCCAGAGTTTGGAAGCTGGAGAAGAAGTTATGCTTGAAGCGCGGCAGTGGCGGCAAAAGTGGTGGTGGTGATGCCCTGGCCCCGCAGGGAGATCTGGACCAGGGCATTGTGAGGCTGGGAGGCATGCGACCTGGGGGAAGAACAGGCACTTGCACAACCACCATCTTCAGCCAAGCAGAGCTCCATGCACTGACCTAAGGGGTATCCCAAATGTGCCAAGCCACATGAGCTGGGGAGTGGGCAGAGCACCATGTGGCTTGGCTCCTTAGGGATACCCCCTAGGTCAGTGAATGGTGCTCTGCCTGGCTGGAGAGGGGGTTTGCCGGGTGGCTGCTTGTGAGCGTGGTCACCTCATGGCTGCTTCACCCCTGAGGCTGTGCCCGGCTCTTCAGGAGTCCGCTCACAAGGAGCAGCCACCCGGCAACTCCCCCTTCTGGCCAGGCAGAAAGCCTCTCCCCAACCTAGTGATATCCTGAAGGCGGCAAGCAACATGAGCGCCTTTCTCCCCACTCCAGCTTGCTGCCTTCGGGATACAGCTATGTCGGTGAGCGGTGCTGGAGGGGAGATTGTCCAGGGGGCTTATTTTCAAGGGGGGGCTTATATTTTTGCCCACGTGAAAAATATGACAAGACCTTAGTTTCAGGACAGGTTGTATTTTCAGGGAAACATGGTATATGTGACTTATCGGGATGCTAGAATGTTGGAAACATTAAAAAGAATATTCTGCCAATATGACATATTATTTTTATTTCTATTTTGGCATAGTTGTTTCGCTATTAGTTCTATGCAGGTTTACAACCAAAATAAAATTAATAAAATTGATTAATTTAGTCAGAAGATCATTTGCAATGTACACAATGTAAATCCCACGGAATTAAAACCCTTAATTTAAAAATTGTACTAATTCCTTATCACACAATTGTTTTATTTATTTATTTATTTATTTTATTTTATTTTTAAAAAAGAAGCAAATTAAATATTGAATTGTTCTGAGAGAAGGCTTGGAATTTCGTCTGCAGGAAAGAACATTATGCAGCAGTTCTTCATTCTAGCATTGTCATGTATTTCTCATTTTATTAATTAGAATGACCTCAAGGATGACTCCCACATTTCCGAGATAATGGATCATTTCAGTTGGACCGATGCTAAGTTACTGCCGGGGAAAAATTGAGGTTGCATCTTATTATGAAATTACAAAATCTACTGCTGAATTTATCAAACCCAAACAACTTTTATTTTCCTTACAGGTTAACAACCACTGCAAAAATTAATTTTCTCATCAAGATTTCAGTGTGTTTAATAGATCTATTGTGACCGAACAATTAAAATAATTTACACTGGGACAACGGCCGATTATGCATGCTGCTGTTATCCTGCAATGGGAGGCCAAACCCAATCCAAATGCCTTTTTTAAAAGCTGGGGTTGCACTTTGTGTTGTAATGACACCAAGGTGATGCACAGCTGATAGGAATTTTCTCCTACGAAACGTTATTGCGTGATTGGCACGTATGATTAGCTCTGTCCCTAAAGGTCCAATTAAACTTGGTGCAATCTGAAGTAAGAACGAGTGAGCAAGCGGGAAAGCTGCCTACATATAATTACCCATCATGTCCTCGGCTTATCTGTCTTAAATATTGCTTTTGTTGGATTTAATTATGTGTGAGAAATGATGAATGTCACTTTATCTGTGTGATCTTACTCAAGCAATCATTCTGCTGCCAAAAAGAGTACCGATACTGTAATTTCAGATAGAAGAAATGAAACTTTGAGGAGGAAGGGAGGCTGGGTTATATCTGGTAGAAAGGGCCATTTTTTCTTTCCTTTGGCTACCAAGTTTTCTTGCTGTCTATATCCAGCTGATACTTTCTTTTTTCTGTAATAAGTTACAGCGAAGCAAATTTGCAAAATATAAAATTGGCAGTGATTTCCTTGGCAGTTTGATTGTGTGTGATAGTTTAGTCAGGGCCCAAAAGTGTGCACTTTTGCTGTGTATGTTGGATTAAGAGAAAGAGTTCTTAAAACTTGGTTGGGGGATTAAATGGTAGAGTTTAGGAATTACACAACCCTAAAGTATTTGCTATCAGTTTAATCTGTTTCTTAATCCACATTAGAGAGTAATGACTCTGTAATTTGGATTAACTACTTTTAATTTGATTTGTAAACTCTGATGTAGACTATCAAGCTGGTTGTTGCTTATTTAATATACTGTGTTTAAATGAACCATCTGTAAACCCAGCTATAATATCTGACTCCAAAGGCAGCTGATAACTGGCATAGGGCTCTGGCTCCCTCTCTGCCTCCGACACAGTGCCCTCATCAGAGCCTTCCCCAGATTCCAGGACTGGTCCATGTTCCTCCCCAACCTCCTTACTGTCTGACTCTGCTGCCAACTCTGCTAGCCACTGGCAGGCCACAACAACATCTCGCAAAGGAGATCATGGAATCCCAAGTTGCCACAATCATCATAAATACAGATAGTCTTTGATTTACAACCACGATTGAGGCCTGACATTTCTATTGCTAAGCAAAGCAGCTGTAAGTGAATTTTGCCCCATTCGATGACCTTTCCTGGCACAGTTATTAAGTGAATCATTTCTCTCGCTTTCACAAATGATACAATTGAATCTTTGTATTTGTTTTTTTTTTTAAATTTGTTATGCCACTATGAGGGAATTGCTAGAGTAGGAAAGTCAGGATAAAACCAAAAATCACACTTCCATTTAGTTATGTGGACAACTTATTCAAACATAAATTCTACTGAACAATCGATTCCAGTTCCTTCTAAGTTGCTAATTAGAATTTATAAGTCTTTCAAATAGACCAAACAAGAAACATGATCAGATAAGCTAATTTTACTTTATACTTTACTTTGTAAGGCTACAATCAAAGAATCTTGCAAGTCTGAAGTTACAAATCTCTCCCTGTCTCTTTTTACTACCTGATTAGTTAAAGGAGAGAAAGTTTCTTTCTCTGCCCATTATTTATGTGTGGGCTCTTCCTCCTTTTATCTGATTGTTCCTTAGGCAGTATTGCCTCACCTCCCCCCATCTTCCAAAGTCTTTCTCATCTTTCCATTACAAAATTCTATCCCAAATTTAAATGGTTAGGTTTCAAAAACCAAGAAAGATGGGCTGAGGTTCTTCTAAGCAGTGTTCTTTATTATTCCTCACCTATATACAGAAATCTTGCAAAACTGAAGCAAACTCCCAGCATCATTAAATATATACAGTACTCTGAAAACTCTTAGGGAAGAGCTTTCTTAACACTTTTCCTGCCAACCAAATTATCTAAACTTCACTGTCTCTTGATCTTCTGGAATGCAGCGTTTCCCTTTTGGGAATCCTGATTACATTCCATCATAAAGTGGTTTGTAACTATTCTGTAAGAGTAACGTATCAAGGGAAGGGATGATTTTGGACTTGCAGAAGCAGATATGAATCAGATTACAAATTTGACAGTATCATCAGCAGTTTTTGAATAAAATGGGATAAAATAGATTATACTGAGATTATACTATAAATAGGTTATACTGAGATTATCAGTAGTGTGGATTAATACCTTGTTGTATTTTGCTAACTGGATTCTACAGAACAATGATAGCATTCTTAAAATTGAAGATCATTCTTTATACTCTAAACATGTCCCAAAGCTAAGGAATTCTGGATAAAAATACAAAAACGGTTGGAGGAAGTAACGGAACAAAAAAATGATGTGAATCCTGAGCTGTTCCTTCTGGGAATAATAAAAGGAAATATAAGTAAAGAAACTCAATATATTATGCTTCATATATTTATCACAGCCAGAATCTCATTTCCCAAAACTGGAACCAAAGACCATCCCCTCAAATACAGAGGTCATAAAAAAGATGCTAGATTGCGTGGAATGGATAAATTAACAATGGGACTAAGGGATAGAGAGGAAACAGAGAATTATAAGACATGGAATAGGTGGTATAATTGACTTAAAAAGAGATGTAAAATTAATACATAATGAATACATAGAAGATATAATAAAAAGGGATGGTATATGTTCAGAAAGTAATAGAGATGTAAATGTTGTATACCATATTTTTGGGAGTATAAGATGCACGGGAGTACCAAGATTTTGAAGAGGCAAATTTTTTAAAGAAGTTTTTGCACTCTGCAGACCTCCTAAAAACAGCCAATTTTTCACTAAAATGCCCCCCCCCTTTTAAAAAGGGCATGAATAACCTTTAGGAGGCTTGTAGAGTGCTCCTGGGGGTGGGGGTGGGGCAAAATGGAGCAAAAAACCAGTCCATTTTTTGCTCATTTCTGCCCTCCACAGCTGCCAGGAGCACTCTGAATGCCTCCTAAAGGCTGTGCGTGGCCATTTTCATGAAGGGGTGGGGTTTTGTGAAGCAACAAATGCTGTATTCAGTGTATAAGATGCATCCAGATTTTCAGCCTCTTTTTTAAGGGAAAAAGGTGTGTCTTATACTCTGAAAAATATGGTATGGTATAAAAATTAATAATCATGAAACAAGGCAATGTATGTATAAATCAATAAGCCTTAGAATGGAAAATTAGAAATTAGAAAAAAGAATACGGAAAGCCGTAAAAATTTAATTGTGATTTTAATGTTTAAAAATTGCTGAATAAAAATGAATTTGTGTGTGTGTGTGTGTGTGTGTGTTGCAATTGTGCTGATAAATAAATAAAGGGAGACTAGTATAGATCTATTTCAAGCTATTTAGCTCTCATCAGCTAGCCATACCCTTACTGGGAATTGAACCTGGGCTGTATTACATATTAGGCAGTTATATTAGCCACTAAGCCACAGGATCTCCTCCTTTATCAGCTAAGCCAAGGAAATAGCCAGTATTGTGTCACAACCCCTGGTATGCCCAAATATGGGAGGGAGCATACTGCTTCCCTTTTTCTGTCTATCGGCTCACTCTGGAAATAATTCTATTGTAGTTTTCTGTGCCCAAAAGGATGCACTGGGCAGGAACCATTTCCTTAAGTTGATGTAAATCTTTGCTTTCCTTTAATACAGGATTTGGAAGTCACAATCCTTAATCTACCCCTGAAGTGCCTAATATGAAACAAGAGAACTCCATGTCACCCACACTTTTGTTGAAGGTCACCATCCCAGTGAATTATAATGCCTAATGTAGTTGAAGCATAAATTACAACTTCATAGCTATATATGATAATATACTGTGTTTTCCCGAAAATAGGACCCTCCCCCAAAATAACTCCTAGCTTGATTTATACATGTACACCCAATATAAGTCCTATTGCCAAAACAAGCCCTAATTAAGACCCTATCCACTCCAGGGTGCATGAGTAAAAATTAAGCTAGGGTGAGGATGGGGTGGAGCAGCTGTATTAATTATCTTTGGATAGTTGCACTCAGGCCTCACACACCTTGGCACCTGCCTTGTCGGCTCATTTCCTCTGCGGCCAGCAAGGCTTTTTTGGGGGCCTCTGCAGGTGATAACAAAACTCTGGATTAATCCAGGGCTCTGTTATAGGTTGCAGAAGCCTTTAGGAAAGCTTGCCAGCATTGCTGGCTGCAGAAGAAGTTCCTGAAGGCCTCTGAAAGTGAAAAGGAAGCCCCGGGTGACACACACACACAACAGGGATGGGTTCTGGCTGCTGCTACTGCTGGTTTGCTCAGAGATGTGCTGCGTACATGCATGATGAACACAATGCATGCATGCACAGTACTAAAAAACCAAAATGGTGCCGCTTATGGCACCACCGAGAGAACCAGTTCAGGAACATGGCAGGCTGAGTTACTACCTACTTGGCCGAACCAGTCTGAACCGGTAGAAATCCACCTCTGACACGCAAGTGAGATAAGTCATTGGATCACCCCCCCCTTGAAAATAAGACCTGTTGCCTTTTTTTGGTGGCAAGAAAAGATATAAGACAGGGCCTTATTTTCGGGAAAGCATGAAAACACGGAAACACAATGGAGTCACAATTCATAGTTTAATAACATTAGACATGATAATTCACTGCGACTTTTTGACATGAAGGACAAATAATTCTCATCTGTACCTGAGTCATTTTATTTTAATTCGATGTAAATCAAATGGAAAAAAAAGGGGATGGTCCATCTCCTTTTTGCTTGAAGACCTTGGTCATTGGGATTCATTGGGATCGAGACTGGGAGTTAAAGAATTGAAGATAGTGCCTGCAGCTTTGTAAGAAAAATCAAACATCTTTTACAGTGCAGGGAAAATATGGAAGATCTCCTGTCTCGGCAGGTGCTATTTTGTTTCTTTGTGGATGGCCCTTAACATGAGGCACTCTTGATCTGCAAATTAATAGATACCTGGGTTTTCTTAAAATAAAAAAAAGAACAATTCAGTAATAGGAAAGCCATTGGAATCAAGTTAAATCCATCTGGCATCCCTAGGACTTTTAAGTTAAAAAAAAACTTGTATACATGCACATCTATAAGATAGTAAGCCCTGCATAATGTTGTTGAGTGATACACACATTCAAAATCACCTGGAAAATCTCAATAGTATTTATCATTTACACCCATGATGGCAAACCCATGGCACACGTGCCACAGGTGGCACACAGAGCCATTTGTTAGGGCATGCGAGGCGTTGCACTGTCAGCTCCAGCGCGCATGCATGTGCTGGCCAGCTGACTTTGGCCTTCTTTTAAGGTCATTTTTTGCCCTCCGGAGTCTTCCTTGAAGCCCCTGGAGTGCGAAAAACCAGCCCTATGGGCAAACAGGAAATTCAGAAACGGACTTCTGGTTTGTTCACAGGACCATTTTTCGCCCTCTGGAGCCTACATGAGGCTTTCCTGAAGGCTCCGGAGAGCAAAAAATGGTCCTATGGAGAAACCAGAGGTCACCGTTCCTGAACTTCTGGGTTGCCCCTAGGGCCATTTTTCACCCTCCGGAGGGCCTCCGAGGGGTGGGGGAGGCTGTTTTCACCCTCCCCATGCTCCTAGAAAGCCTCTGGAGCCTGGGAAGGGCGAAAAAGGTGCACCAAAAGTGAGGGGGAATGCTGATCACCCATGCATGCGCTGGGAGGGTGGGCACATGTGCATGCTTGCTGGGGTTGCATGCATAGCATTATGGATGTGGCACGCCAGCGTACAACCCCCCTGCGCTCCCACCCACTTTTGGCACGCGATCCTAAAATGTTAGCCATCACTGATTTACACCATAGATGGGTTGCTGCCAGTTTGGCCCTGATTGGGTGGTGGGAGGCTCCACCCACCCACCCGGACACTTCTGCACATGCGCAGAAGCATTGTACAAGCACGCGCAGGAGTGTAGCAAAAAACCAGAACCAGTAGCAAAAAAATTAGCAACCCACCTCTGATTTACATCCTAGTTAAGAAAATAAAATAGAACAACATCGGTGAAGCTCTCATACAATGAATTAGCAAGGATGGCAAAAGAAGATTTGTTAAGAAAATGCTTGAGCCAGAGAGTGTGATTTTTTTTAAAAAAAACCCACAAAAAGCCAAGTCTAGGCAGAAATAGGTCAGGCAGGTAACAGAAGCTGACATTAGAAAAATAAATATGATAAAGGGGAAAAGAAAAGGATTTGACACAATCTAACTACAACAGCATAGACACAAACTGTCCTTTGCATAGATGTACTAAGATGACATATCTTTGCTCTGCTTAAGTTATTCTATCTGTCAAGAAGTAGAATTAAAATGTTTCCTATTTTTTTTGTCCTGTTGAACCCAGCTGGGCCCTCAACAGATCTAAGGGCTCAGTTTCTTTGATATCTTCCAAGCACTGTATGGATGCAAAAATCACTGTGATTGTTCATATAGATCTAACAGTGGATCATTATTTTACAAGGCATCGAATGCACATTTATTTGTCAGCCACAAAGAGGAGCACAATTGCTGCTAAACCTATTGCTAGCACATAATTCAGTATGTGTTAGTAGGGGAATAAGTAGTGGAATTAGGAGATTCCACTACTTACATGCTATTCTGTCCAGAACCAATACAGGTAGTTTTCAACTTATGACCAAAATTGAGTCTGGAATTACAGTTGTAAGATGTGCTAGTTGTTAAGTGGGTTACCATGTCACCATGCCCTGATTTTATGATCTTTTTTTGCAACAGTTAATAAGTGAACATTAGCAGTAGCATTTAGTCTTATATACTGCTTTACAGTCTTTTACAGCCCCTCTAAGCGGTTTACAGAGTAGGCATCTTGCCCCCAACAATCTGGGGCCTCGTTTTACCCACTTTGGAAGGATGGAAGGATGAGTCAACTTCCACAGCTTTAAGAGTTGCTAAACAAGATAGAACTGGTCATTAAGCAAAGCTATCCATGCCAATCTAGCTTTAGAAAGTCAGTTGCAATTCCCAAATAATTTAGTGTAATCAACAATAACATTTCTTTCCCCATTGCTATTCCACAGTTTTCTTCTATTGCCTCTGTTTCCAGTCTTGCAAACTCTTCCAAGCCAAACAAATCTATATAATTTGAAATTATTTTTAGATGATTTTGAAAAACTGCCTGGGCAGAAAGACTATTGTAATAATTGAAAGTAAAGGACCATTTAACCTTGGTTCATATACTGACCTCAGAAGGATGGAAGGCTGAGTCAACCTTGAGCCGGTGAGAATTGAACTGCCAAACTGCTGACAGCCAGCAGTCAACAGAGGTAGTCTGCAATACTGTATTCTAACCATGGCTCTTAGACATGGTTGCTTGGGCATGTTTGGGCACTGAATTTGGAATGTATTGCATGAGTTGTGTCACTTGTACTCAATAACTCAACAGTAGTAATTTCAACCAAATTTGGTACACAGATGACTTACTCTCTGGAGACAAATACTGGGGGGGGGGGAGGTAAGACACCCCTAACACCCTTTAGGATGGGTGTTCTATTACAATACAGCATGTTGTGCCTTCAAATGGCTTCTATTGTACTGCCGCACAATGGCTTCTAATGTACAGCACAGTGGAGTTGCCATGGTAATAGCTTCACAGTATTCCACAAGGGGGCTCCCTATGGTAAGGAGGAAAATCCAACATTAGAAATTACGTTTGGTATGGATATTTTTGCCCTATAAATAAATACCCGGGCAACGCTGGGTTATCAGCTGGTAAATTCTAATTTAAGGCAGGTTGGAAGAAAGGATATATTCTTTCCCATACTGGTCTGTCTAGTTAACTTTAGATCCTGATGAAATTATTTTACTGATTCCTTAGCCTCTAATTGGCCATTTGTAAAATTGTAAGCTAAGAACTGAGAGGATCATTTCTGTCCTTGCTTAATACAAAAATCCACATTAAATTATCCGTAATAGGTAGTTATGTAGCCATGGATGAAAGGACTTTTGCGCATGGTCTGGAACTTTAGCCCCTACTAGTTTTTCAGTTTTATCGATACCTTTCTCCATCCTTCTAAATTCTTTGGTTATTGCTGGCCAGAAGAAAACCTTGAATTCCAAATAGGAAAGTTCATCTCAGCCAAATTTAGCAGCAAATTATACAGTGTGTAAACGATAGATTCTGAAGCTAACTTTCTGTTTCTAGTTTCGCTTGCGTAAGCACATGTTTATTTTAATGCAGAAATTGAAATGGTGGTGACATTTTTTATAAATAAGGGACTGGAAATAAAATTGAAATATGCCCTCTCTGTGTATAGAGGTCTTCACGTGCAGTATTTCTAGATGAAGGCAATATTTTTTTGAAAAGTTTTTAATTTTCTGTTCTCTGTATACAATTATATGTTTACATTCACCTAGTTATTATTCTTTTTTACATTTGTCATTCTTATCCATTTGTCATTCCATTTACAGGGTTATAACATACCATTTAGGTTGCTTTGTTTACCATTCCTCGCCTGTTTTGACACCACATTCTTTTCCCTTTCTTTTCTCCCTCCCTCCCTTCTCTACTTTCTTCCTTTCTCTCTCCTTTCCCTTCCTTCTTCCATTACCTCTCTCCTACCCCTCTCTTCCTCTTCCCCTAGATGAAGGCAATATATGCTGGCATTCGAGATGTAAAAATTGGCTGGGGAATTCTGGGAGTTGAAATGCAGTTATCTTAAAAGTTTCTAAGTTTGGAAAACACTAGTACAGCTCAACATTGACATTCTAATATTCTTAATCTGATTTCCTGCCAGGTTGCAAATTATGAGGACTTGTTTCTGGAAAATCTATAATAAATCCCTTTCACTTTCCACCATAATCTGACTCGTGTTTCTCCAAATTTGTCCAGTAACATTTATTCCCATTCTTGATACAACATTTTGTTGTTGTGACTTTGGCCAATAATCATATCGTGAAGATTATAGACTCGGGGAAATGTAATTTCAAAGATTTTAGTCAACCTCTAGATCTGAGTTAGACTATCATAATACCAGGGCATTCACCCCCAGACTTTTTAATGCTGTAACTAAAGAACCAAATCCATTGCTGCTTTTCCAAATTTTCAGCAAAGGGGCCTTTAAAGTGAAGCTGGCTGCTAATCTTTAAATGAAAAAAAAAGTGGAACACCTTGCCAAGGTATGTTAAATACTCGGGGATTTAAATGTTCAGGATTATGCAGCCTTCAAACCATACAAAACTGAAAGCCAGAGAAGAGAAGGAGAAAATTACCTACTTTAACACTGGCAATAATCCAGCAAATTCTTAGGACTATTTTTAATTTAGAATAACTTCTAAATTATTATGCTGGAGTTAAAGATACATCGTTACAGGACATGAATTTAATTAAAGTATGTGGCAGGGGGGGAAAAGTTGTGTTTCACACTACTGTATCAAATTCAGAGGCACACCTCTGCATCTTTAGTGTGCAAATGTGTTTTGGTGCCTTGGGGGGAGGTGAAAATTCCAATTGCTGAATAGTTTCCCTCCTTTATCCACCATAAAAGTAAGCCACATAGATACTATAAATGGATCATATAAGCAGGAAACGCAGGAAGGGGGATGACTGTACATCATTTATCGACCACGCCAGGGTCTATTTTTTCTTTGGATCTCATGTAGAGATCTGGTAAATACAATAGCAGAGTTGGAAGGGACCTTGGAGGTCTTCTAGTCCAACTCCATGCCTAGGCAGGAAACCCTATATCGTTTCAGACAAATGGCTATCCAACATCTTCTTAAAGACTTCCAGTGTTGGGACATCCACAACTTCTAGAGGCAAGCTGTTCCACTGATTAATTGTTTTAACTGTCAGGAAATTTCTCCTCAGTTCTAAGTTGCTTCTCTCCTTGATTAGTTTCCACCCATTGCTTCTTGTTCTACACTCAGGTGCCTTGGAAAATAGTTTGACTCCCTCTTCTTTGTGGCAACCCCTGAGATATTGGAACATTGCAATCATGTCTCCCCTAGTCCTTCTTTTCATTAAACTAGATATACCCAGTTCCTGCAACCGTTCTTCATATGTTTTGGTCTCCAGTCCCCTAATCAGGGGTGGGTTTCAACCGGTTCGCGGCAGTGCCTGCGAACCGGTTGGTCAGCCAACCCGGAAGTAAGTAACTTCTGGGAACGGCGAAGGGCCCACCCGCCCGCCCGCGGTCCTTACCCGGTTTTGACGAGTTCTGTGCTTCCACGCATGCGCAGGATGCATACAGCGCCTGCGCGATCCTCCAGGAGCAGCTGGAGCATCGCACAGACGCTAGTACGCATGCGTGCACCGCGCACATGCACGAGGACGCCGCCGGCCCCGTTCCAACCGAACCGGTTGGAACAGGGTGAGAAACCCACCCCTGCCCCTAATCATCTTTGTTGCTCTTCTCTGCACTCTTTCTAGAGTCTCCACATCTTTTCTACATCATGGCGACCAAAACTGAATGCAGTATTCCAAGTGTGGCCTTACCAAGGCATTATAAAGTGGTATTAACACTTCACCTCTGTTTATGTAGCCTTAGAACTGTGTTGGCATTTTTGGCAGCTGCTGCACACTGCCGGCTCATATTTAAATGGTTGTCCACTAGCACTCCAAAATCCCTTTCACAGTTACTACTATTGAGCAAAGTACCACCTATACTCTACCTATGCATTTCATTTTTCTTGTCTAAATGTAGAACCTTACTCTTTTCACCATTGAATTTCATTTTATTAGATAGATAAATTTTAGACTAGCATACAAATCTTATCCCAAAGGTGCTTTTTTCAAGAGGCAACTGGACTTTCTGGTATTTCTTTGAAGACACTTTGCTTCTCATCCAAGAAGCTTCTTCAGCTCTTCTTGGATGAGAAACGAAACGTCTCCAAAGAAATACTAGGAAGTCCAGTTGCCTCTTGAAGAAAGCACCTTTGGGATAACCATGACCTGGATGACTGAGAATCTCTAGAGACAAACTTTCTAGAGATCTTAGTATTTTATGAAAGAATCCAAAATAATTTTGGTACCTATTCAAAGACAGCATTTGTTCATATCTACCACATTTTTTGGAGTATAAGACCACCTTTTTCCCTCAAAAAAGAGGCTGAAAATCTAGATGCATGTTATACACTCAATACAGGATTTTTTGCCTCCCAAAACTCTGCCCCTTCACAAAAAGGCCGTGCAGAGCCTGTATGAGGCTTTCAGAGAGTTCCTGGGGGCTGGAGAGGGTAGAAATGAGTGAAAAATGGGCTGTGTTTTGCTCAATTCCCCCCGCAGCCCCCAGGAGCACTCGATAAGCCTCCTAAAGGCTATGCATGCAATTTTTTTAACAAAAACCTGGCCCATTTTGGGGGGAGGGGCACCCTCTAGGAGCACTCTGCAAGCCCCCTAAAGGCTATTCATGTTTTCATGAAAAAGGACCATTTCTGGGAGATATGCAGAGTGCAAAAACTTTTTTTTTAATTTGCTTCCTCAAAACCTTGGTGGGTCTTATACTCCGGTGTGTCTTATACTCCGAGAAATATGATACTTTGGGGGCTTCAAATTAGTCTTGATTCTTAGAAGCTTCCTGAGCAACATTGTCATTTCCTTTGTGCCTAAGAACTCACTTTCTCTCACCTGGGGAGCCAATAGCTTTATTCATACATTACTATGGCTTTTTCACATTTACTAGGCCCAACACCTACTTCAGCTTCACAACGACTACTTCAGCTTCAACCACAATAATATACGGGCAAACAATCGATACAAACTCAAGGTAAACTGCTCCAAATTCACAAACATACATTCTCATAAGTACTATTAATATTTATATGTTATCTTTTAACATTTATCACAATTCATTTAAAAATTTAAAAATATAATCGGGGTCGCTTTCCTGCCACCCTGTACATCCATCTTATTTTACATCAATCCTCCTTCTTCTTCCGTCCTCCCAACCTCCCTTCTTCTTTCCTCCTCTCCTTTCTCTTTTCTTCTTCCCCTCCCTCTCCCCACTCCTCTCTTCTTTCTCTTCCTACTCTCTCTCCTACTCTTACTACCCCTCCCTTGCTTCCTCTCCTTTTCCCTTTCTTCTTTCCCTCTTCTTTTTCCCTCCTTCCGTTGTTGTATTTACTTATTTTCTTCTTCATTCTGATGGATTTTCGGGGGGACCTCATCCCATTCCTAGGAGATCCATAAAGGGGGCATGCATAAGCGCACCAGCGTGCCTACCATCCATGTCCTACTCTCTCCATTTATTTATATTCATTTCCTTTGTCCATGTCCATGTCCATAGGCATACCTGCTACATTGTGCATGTTTGACAACCAAACAAAGAAATAAATAAAGCAGTCAACTTTTATGGCTCCCTTTAAAGGCTCTGTGATTCCCTTTAAAGTTTGTGAAAAGAGAGGCTTAACAAGCATCTTAGAGTTGGCAAACTCAAGAACCATGTGGATTTTAAGAAGGCACCCTTGTCGCTAGTCAGAGTTAGCACATCATCTTAAAAAACTGTAAAAGTAAGTTCCCAGGCAGACTTATAATAAGCCAATTCAGGCCTTGTTTGTCTCTTTGAAATCTTTCCTCCCTGGAGTTCCCACCTCTGGACTGTGTTATCTCATGTTGCATCTGTTGAATTCTTCTTCTTACTTGTGGCTCAAGGAGCTGGCAGCTGCCATTTCAAATTTTCCCGTATGCTCAAATTGAGATATGCGTGCCATCTTTCATAATAAATTGTGTACACAAATATAGGAGCCCATTTGACATACACGGCGTACAACCGTAATGAACAGGGCCCGTTGTAACTGTATATCAGAGAGTATTTGTATTGAGCAACTTGACTTTTACAATTCATTATGAAATGCAGTGAAAGTTCCTTCTAAAACCTGTAGGAAGTTAGCAACCACCCCTCTCCTAGGGAAATGAAATATTTTAGGAAATATTAAAAGGGCAGAATATTTCCTCTAAAAGGGAGGCAGAAACTCACCCCCCGCACACCTTTGTCAATGGGTCATTAAGGCCTGAGCCAGTCTATTCTACATAACAAAGGTCTACCTCCTTCAGGCAAAGCCATAATAGGAAATCCAAAGCCCTTTCATAACATCATCACCCAGCAATAGCTCAACCAAGCCTGGGAGACAGACAGCCTACAGTTAGCTAAGACCCCCACCCCCCTGGGAGTCTGACTACCAATCAGAATACATTTCTTACACAGGAACAGGAAGCTCCAAGGCGGGACTCAAGAGAGGGTATAAAACTCTGGATCCCTCTGAATCTCTTCCCTTTTTTTTTCAAGATCTTCCAGGCATTTTTCCCCAGGACCTCAATCAATAAACCTTCTTTCCAAGCAACTTCCATTTTTCCAGTGATTTTTTTCCCCACTTGGAACTGAACCCAGGAGTTCATTTCTTCCAACTAAACTTTATTATGTACCATTGGAATTTCAATGAAGAATTATTTCTCTCTGGTACTGATTTCTTCAACTAAAAACTCAATCTATTTTCATTTCAAGGAGCCGACAGAACATCTTGGGGAATAGTGCATTTTCCATTTAATCATTATTTCTTCATCAGAAGCTAGGGACTAAATCCTGTGATAAGAGGCCGTGTTAATAGGGACCTAATTTTCTCTCTAGCACCATAATATACCAAAGGCAACATCAACTTCAAAATACTGCTAAAATGAAATTTCTATTTTGAAAATAATTAAGGTTAAAATAAAAATTCTACCATTAAATTAAAAAAAATATATGAAAAGTTAAACAAAATCAAACCTAAAACAAAACTTACCAGAAACAGGTTAAAATTAAAAAAAAATCTCTATAGAAGAAAAGTAGGCAATGAAAACCTCTATTTTAAGAGGGCCTCTCCTCTATTTAATGCAGTTAAATATGCAATATAATAGGTATTACAAGCGCCCTCTACTGGTAGTGAACACAGCTATCCAGTAAGCATTAGATTTATTCTACTGGTTAATACTGCTAGTTGATTATAAATATAAGACCCGCGATTCCCCCCCCCCTCCATTGCAGTGACCCAGACTAAAGCATCTCATCTGACAAAGAGAATCAGATAAAAAAGGAGCTAATATACAGATAGTCTTCGATTTATAACAATTCATTTAGTGACCGTCCAAAGTTGCAACAACACTCAAAAAAGTGACTCACAGCCATTTTTCAAAGTGAGGAGCAATTGTAGCAACTCCATGCTCACGTGATTTACCTTTGGATGCTTGATAACTTAAAACATATCTATGACACCTGCAGTGTCCTGGGCTCGTGTGACCACCTTTTGCAAATTTCAGCCAGATTCACTTAACAACCAAGTTATTAATGTAACAACTGCAGCGATTCGCTTAACAAATGTGCAAGAAAAGTTGTATAATGGGACAAGCTCCCTTAACAAATTTCTCACTTAACAAACATAAATTATGGGCCCAATTGTGGTCATAAACTCGACGACTTCCAATAATTCTATATTTACTTATATTTACATAACATACTTAATGCATTTGTGCTTTCTTGCTTATTTGTTCCTCCCCTCAAAAAAGAAAAAGAAAAAAAGAACATCCAAATTCAAGGAGACTAAGGAAGAAGTGCAAGTTACAATAAAGTAAATTGGCTTTTTAAATTTTTTCTCCAGGGCTTGACCATTTATGGCAGGGGTATCAAACTGGCAGGCCGCGGGCTAGATGCATTGTCCCCACCCCAGCTCTGTGAAAGGGAAAACATTGTGGAATGCCACGCGACAGCAACGTGATGCCGCATAGATAAGTATGATTCAGGGACACGGTGGCTCAGTGGCTAACATGCTGAGCTTGTCGATCAGAAAGGTCGACAGTTCAGTGATTCGAATCCCTAATGCTACGTAATGGAGTGCGCTCCCGTTACTTGTTACTTGTCCCAGCTTTCAAACCTAGCAGTTTGAAAGCATGCAAAAATGCAAATAGAATAACGGAAAGCACCTTTGGTGGGAAGGTGACAGTATTACGTGCGCCTTTGGCATTTAGTCATGTTGGCCACATGACCACGGAGATGTCTTTGGACAATGCTGGTTCTTCGGCATTTGAAATGGAAATGAGCACTGTCCCCAAGTGTCAGGAACAACTAGCACATATGTGTGAGGGGAACCTTTAACTTTTTAATTATGTTTCAATGACATCACCGTGAGGCAAGGGTCACTTGTTCCTGACTTTGAAAAGAGTATGCAGAAAAGTGAGCAATATGAGAACAAAATAAAGTCCTAAAAATATTCGGGACATCAAAAATAGCAAAAATAGATGAATTCAAAAACTTCAGCTGAACCTTAGAAACCATTAAGAATAGGCTAAAGCACTGTGGCTCCTAATCTGTGCGTTATGAGATCATATTTTATTCCCACAATTGTATTGCTGAACAATTGAAATATAAATCCATCATTGATGGAATATTTCAGGAAGTGGTAATTAGTTAAGTTTTGGTCAATTTCTCTTCTCAATCTCATTTTATAGAAAACAGATTGTGCCCGATAACAAAATCTCTAGAGCGGTATTGTTCAACCTTGGCCCTCTTTAAGATGTGTGGATTTCACCTCCCAGAATTCCCCAGCCAGTTATGGGTGAGAAAGCTTGAAAAACACTCAGAATAAGCCAGCATATCACTGCAGTTTAAGCACAAATTCCTATTTGTGTGCTAAGAGGAAGCTATTCCTGACACTTTTTTTATTAGTTTGGACCTAAATAAAAAGGACTGTTTTTCCTTTTTCCTACTAATAAAGTTGTGTCACTCTCTGTTTTGGTAAATAAAGCATTGTACTCCTTTCCCTTCCTATTACTTTTATGTCTGTTTATCTTGAAGTCTTTAGATTGTGTTGGAGGAAATAACTATATGCTTCGGTTCTAAATCATGAGAAAGAAACTGGAAACATGGAGGCTGATTGGAAAGATAGTTTAATGATGAAGCAAAACCACATGGGTTCTTGGAAGTTGACCACATGGAGTTGAGAGTGAAGGGTTTTTATACCTTCTCTTGGGCTTTGCAGTTGAACTTCCTGTTTCTGGGCAACAATATGTATTCTATTGGCTGTTATCAGACTCCCATGGGGCCATGTAGGGGTTATGTAGGCGTCAAAGCTGGTTTTATAGGCAAAGTACAAATCCTAGGTGTTTGTCTGAGCTAAGTTTGGTTGACATTTGGACTACTCTGAAGGTGATTCCTATTGTGGCTTGATGGCTCCCTTTTTGGTTCTTAGGTGGGGGTATTTGCTTATGAATAGAGCTTACCTAGATACCTGTCTTCCTTTTTTTCAATAAGCTCTTTATCTCTTAAGTGCTGCATCTGCTATGAGCTATTAAGGAAAGTGGGAGATGCTTTCAGCCTCTAAAAAGACATTTTTTCTCCATTTCTCTTTTAGGGAAATATTTTGCCTTTTAATATTCCTCAAAATATTTCATTCTTCTAGGAGGTGATGAGTGATGACTGTATTCCCAATCCTGAGAAGTAAAGTGAAATAGACACTACTCCTCTTCAGATGGCAGTTTTCATTACAGTGTGATGCTCTGTAGATATTAGACTGCATTGTAATAGTTCAAGTTGCATTCAAGTCAAGGGCTGGGCATCTTTTATCTGCCTTTTTCAGAAAGATCTCCACTGTGCTCACAGTTTTTATCGATCCAGGGTAGTTTGGCTGCAGACTTGACGTCAGTCATTCCAATAGCATTTGACCAGATTTGAGGCTTTGGTTTCACTTACACAACTCTGTCAAAGCAGTCGCTTTGCAAACAAAAAGCAGATGTGCATAGATTCGTCCTCAGCCACAAGGCAGATCTCTACCCATGCATCAAAACTGCCCTTGGTAGAGAAGAAAGATTCACGCACCTGCACCTTACTAGGGTTAATTGTGGGGTTAATGCAGTGATGTCTTCCTCAGTCCCCAATTGCTGCGGGTGATGGCCCTGAGAAAACATTCACACGTGCAACTAATTTGGCAGATATCCAAACAGAGGAACCCTTTATGAAAGGGGAATCACCAAGCATATAATTGCATGTGTGGAAACTAGGCTTCTAATTATGATGTGCTAAAGAGCCTCTTCCGGTTTGCATGATGCTTCGTGCTCCTAGTAAACAGATAAATCTAAATTGAATTACTCCAAGGGAGCCTGTTCTATGCTCCCATGGCCTGCTCATTTTGCTCTGATAATAAGAGACATAATGAGGGTTAATTGGAACTGCCCCAACATTGGGTATTACAGATCTGCTTTATGTAACAGAGAGAGAGGGGCAGGGGCACAAATCGGGTGGTAGAAAGACAGACAACGTTGGAAGAAATAAAACAAATAAAGTATTGGGTCGTCCTTGGTGCTCTCTTTGCTTGGTTGTTTTCTTGCAGATGTTTCATTACTCTCCACTTGCACTGGTAATGTTACTTGGTTTGGGTAAGAAAACATCTGCAAGGAAACAACCATACTCAGAGAAAGGACCCCTCATTTCAATCCTGAGCCACAAATATCCTCCTTTACAAATAAAATTTTATTGCAGAACCCAAAATACATAATCCATCTGATAATGATGATAATCTCAATTATTCTGCACTGGTGAGTCTTGATTGCATTTAGAAAGAGTTGAGTGGAGAACCATAGGAGCAATAGCAATAGCAGTAGACTGCTATTAAAGGTTCCCCTCGTGCATATGTGCTAGTTGTTCCCTACTCTAGGGGGCGATGCTTGTCTCTGTTTCAAAGGCGAAGAGCTGTCCGAAGACGTTCTCTGCGGTCATGTGGCCAGCATGACTAAATGCCAAAGGCACACAGAACACTGTTACCTTCCCACCAAATGTGCTGCCTATCTTTTTTTTTTTACTTGCTTTCGAACTGCTAGATTGGCAGAAGCTGGGACAAGTAATGGGAGCTCACTCTATTACGTGGCACTAGGGATTCAAACTGCCAAACTGCTGACCTGCTCAGCATCTTAGCCACTGAGCCACTGCATCTCTGAGAACCATAGGAAAGGATAATTTGATGCAATTTTTTTAAAAAAAACGGAGTATAATATTGTTAGAAGAAATTCCTGGGTTTTGAAACCAGGCCAGGCCATGCAAAGAATACACAGGGCAAATTGCTTGGAACAGAGGCAATGTTTGTTTGTGGGCATAACATGAAGTGCAACAATTGAAGAAAAAGTTATACACTTTTTCCTTGGTTCGCCTGCCTGCTAGGAATTATTAGAAACTGTAATTAGCTGGAAGGCCAAAAGGGGGCGTTTGGTGATTAAGCACCCTACTGAGCTTGTGGAATATTTCCACTTATTATAACAACTGGCTTCCTGCTTAATTAATATGGTGGATAGATATTTTACCTTAATGGGCTGCCACGTTTTGGCCAGTTTCATCCTCTTTGTGTACCTTGGGAGTTGACCTTGGGTGATGGGTCAAGGTTAGGAGAATCTTGTATGTGGGTAAAGGATTTCCATATCCTGAAGGGATTTATAATGGTTTTGATTGATTTACTGAATGCAGGTACTGTATTTTTCTGACTATAAGATGCACCGGTGTATAAGACCAAGATTTCGAAGAGGTAAGTAAGAAAAAAAAAGTTTTTGCCTTCCCTCAGCCCCCAGCAGCACTCTGCAGGCTTCAGCAGGGCTGGGATAAGGCAAAAGGGTTTTTGCAAAAATGGCCTGTTTTTTTGCAAAATGGCATGCTGGGGCGGGGCTTCAGGAGGCCAAAAATGGCTGTATTCAGTGTATAAGATGCACCAACATTTTCACGCTCTTTTAGGAGGGAAAAGGTACATCTTATACTCCGAAAAATACGGTAGTTTTAGATTTACAACTATTTGTTCAGTGCCTGTACAATAGTTACAACAGTACTGACAAAAGTGACCCATGACCGTTTTTCACACTTACGACTGTCACAGTATTCCCATAGTTGTTAGGTAAGCTCCCCGTTGGGAGAGCGAGTACTTTCAGGGAAGCATTTGTGAGAGTTGTGTTGGAGAACACACAAACCAGCATACAGAGACACTGCAGTTTAAATAGGCTTTTACTTTCGTGGAAATAGAGGTATCAGAGTCCATCAAACAGTCCAAGTCATACATGGATAAGACAGTCAGTCATCAATGTCTTTCAGTTAAGGGATAATCCAAATAACATAGTTCAGTATCATATAATCAGTTCAGTACTCAAAGTTTGCTAGCAGTCTCAAAAACTTACAATAGCTCATGGCACTTTCTAACAGCCAGCTTCCAAAACACTCAGATCAGATCAGCCCAGCATCTAACAAACAGAGAGTTAACAGTCATTCTGGCTCCCTCTTATGGCCAATTGAGGAAAACAGCAACCAATCACATTTTACAGTATGCTTTAAAGAAACAGGTACAACATTGTTACATGATTTATATATTGCCAACCCAACTGTTATAATTATATTCCTAACAAAACTCAGATGCTTGTAATTGGTTCATATTTGTGATGGTTGCAATGTGTCCTGCGGTCATGTGATCACTTTCTATAAGCAAAGCCATTGGGGAAGCCAGATTCACTTAATAACTATGTTGCTAACTTAACAATTCAGGGATTCACTTAACAACCGTGAAAAAAAGAAAGATAATAAAATCGGGGAAAAGTCACTTAACCAACTGTTTTGCTTAGCAGCAGAAATGTTGGGTTCTAAGTTGACAACTATCTGTACCTTCCTATCAGTTTCAACTGAAGTGTCAAATTTGGCTGAAAGGCTCAAGGGTTTTTTTTTTGTGGGGGGGGGAACCTGGGATTTCCTGCGGTGAGGCATGACCAAGGTTACCGTGTAGCCTAGGTAGTCACGGAGGCTTTTATTTATTTATATATTTCAATTTTAATTTATGACATTTATATAGCTGCCTACTCACTCACAGCGACTCTTGGCAGTTTACAAATAGTAAAAACACAAAATAGAATCAGAAATAAAAAAATAAAAAAACAATAATCTCCCACTTACCCACCCCTGGTGACACCATACGATTACCGTATTTTTCAGACTATGAGACGTACCATGATTTTGAAGAGGTTATTTTTTTAAAAAAAGGTTTTGCACTCTGCAGGCCTTGTTTTTTGCAGAAAAGGGGGCCTTGCAAAGATGCAAAGACAAAGGATGACCTTGGCTTTTTAGAAAGAACTTTGTTATGGCTACATAGCATCTAAGTCCATTCAATCCCCCCTCCCATTTTCCCACAATAGAAAATTCATAGTAGAAAGTGTGGCAGGCCAAAGATCCAAAAGAAAAGATGGCTGCAGGCCTGACAACAATTCTGAGTTGCTATGGGCGAATAGGCATCAATATATATTTATTAAATAAATAAATAAATGCATTCTATAAATTCTAACAATATGAGGGAAAGAGGAGAAAGAGAAGAATTAAGATGTTTAAAAGTATAGGCACACATAGCTTTACCTAGAAGGGATTGAAAGTTGTAGGAGGGTGTGATAGGAATGGAAGTAAATGTAGAAATAAAGAATAGGTGCTTGGGACTCAACTGTAAAGAAAAGAAAATTTACATTGCAGGCCAAGTTAAGACATACCTGTTTAGCAAATACAAGGAAAATGTGTCATGCCATTGCCTAACATTCTATCAGCAAAAAAACTGATCGCTTAGAATGTGAAGTTATAGCAATATAAATTAATTTATGTCTGGTCCAGGTTTCTATTGCTGATATATTCTATATGTTTCAATTATTTTTCTGGTATGTGTTCCTGATAAATCATCCCACCCTGAGTATGATTTGTTCCTGCGCTACGAATAGTCACCTTTAAAAGGATAGCTTTAACCTGACAATTATTCAGCTTCGGTTTTCTCCCTCTAACATCTCTAGAATATAGGTAATCTTGTGTTAGATGAATGAATCAAATCTTGAAGATGCATGCTTATATGTGTATCTCCAAACATAACATGCTAAAACGTCATCTAATGTCAATGGTACTGTACTGTATATTTTTGAAGGATTGGGAGGAGTAATGTGCTTTATAGGCTCCATTCACAAAATTAACAATTAGTTTTATTGCAAAAGTGAAGGGCAAATCATGGCCAATCAGGAATAGAAGCTTAAGTTTTAAGTCACAAGATCTTCTATTCCAGATGGTTGGACTAGAATACTTCCAAGATCCTTTCCAATTCTGTTAATCCATATTTGTATCTAACCATAGCAGATCCAAGTTTGTCAATGCATTCCCCCCTCCCCTGGTGTTGCCTTCATCTTGTCTTCTCCATGAGTGACAAAGGCTTAAATCATTCTTAGCAGTAGCGGTGTTATTTCCTCCTGTATTCTGACATTTTCCAAGGCCAGTCACAAAGTGGGTAACTTCTCTTAGTGCTTCATTACCCAACATCTTGGAGAGGATTCGAGTGACTGGAAGTAACTAATACACAGGCAGGAGAGGAAATAGAGAGATTGGGGAAGGGAATAGTAAATTGCATGTCAGTATAGTTTTCTGTCAGCTTGAGGATACATGGATAGCCTATCATTTGGTAGTTGCAAAAACTGGGTCAGAATGTCTGTCTGTGGCTCTTAGGACAAAATATGAACAGGGGATATTTTAACTTGAAGATATGAGCAATTGAATTTGGCACCTATTTCATACAAGGCATGTGGCCCACTGGTGTGTAATACACCCAAGGAATAACTAACTAGCAGGTGAAAGTCAGAAATTCAACAGGTGGCATCTCAGAGTGGAATGAACAAAAACTTAAAAAGTTATGAATGTTACTACACACAAAAAAGGACGGTCTTTATTGTTGACACTTCTACACTTCTGAAGAGGAATTATTGAGAGTGTCATCTGCACCTCTAGAAATGTCTAGCAACCCAACAAGACAGACTTCAATGGATAATTAGAACTGCAGAAAAAATAATTGCTACCAACCTGCCTTCCATCGAGGACCTGTACATTGCCCAAATCAAAAAGAGGGCTGTGAAAATATCTACAGACCCCTCCCATCCTGGACATGAATTGTTTCAACTTCTATCCTCGAAACGACGCTACAGAGCAGTGATGGCTAACGTTTTTGTTGTTGCGTGCCAAAAGTATGTGCGTGTGTGTGCATGCATCCATAATGCAATGCACATGCGACCCCATGCATTTCCCCCATGCATGTGCATGCATGCGACCCCCTATGTGCGCCCCAATCCTGTGCATTCACATGTGTGCACTTCAGAGGTGGGTTCCTACCAGTTCGCACCTATTCGGTAGAACCGGTTCGTCAAATCTACCGAACCGGTTAGAAGAGGTTCCACCAGTGGACCCGGAAAGCAGGCCACACCTACAGAAGAGGTTCCAAGATTTTTTGAAACCCACCACTGGTGCACTTGCATGTGCCCCACCTTGCGCATCTGTGTGCAACCTGCATGCATGTGCATGTGACGCCCCACATGCACCCCAACCCAACAATCCACCCCAACATGCATGCACGACTCTCCAGTGCCCCTCCCCTCATGCATGCAGAAATCCTGTAGAATTTTATACCTATTTACAAAGAATTCTGTAAGAGCCTTTGGCTGAATGTGCTAATATTCCTTTCAGACTTTCCTTCTCAACAGAGGAAGCTCACTGAGAATAACTAGAATTAGTCTATGGAACCCTTCTCTGCAGTGGTGGGATTCAATTTTTTTTTTTACTACCGGTTCTGTGGGCATGGCTTTGTGGACATGGTATAGCTTGGTGGACGTGGCAGGGAAGGATGCTGTAAAATCTCCATTCCTTACCGATCAACTGGGACTCAGGAGGCAGAAAATAGATGGGGGTTGGCCAGTCAGAAGTGGTATTTACCGGTTCTCCAAACTACTCAAAACGTCCGCTACTGGTTCTCCAGAACTGGTCAGAATTTGCTGAATACACCCTCTGCTTCTCTGGGTGTATTTTTGATTCATTTGCACAAAACTAGAAGCAATAATCAGCTTCATTAAACCTCTATTTTTTATAGATCATTTCTCTAAATTTATCTTGCCACCTACATTCAGATAATATCATTTCTAACTATTGCTACCTTTCTTAAGTAGTCTCACAGAAGCATCCATCTTTTTGTGATATCTCCTCATAATCTTCTGCTTTAGGTAAACAATTTCATCATGGAAAAACATGGCAGATATTTTATTTTAGAAACAAAATTCATACAATCTAAAAATAAAAAAAAATCCCAACTTAATTTGTACATTGTGATACACCCAGGCATGACAACAATGGGGGACATCAAAGTCAGTTGCATTTGAATTTGTTTCTTTACAGCTACATTTAGTGGATATACTCCTGATAGCACAGAGCTATTTGCCATTTCCATTTTTCATGACCAAAGTCAAACAATTTACGGAGAGGCAACCTAAATTAAAACAGAAGAACCCCTCCTCATCAGTCTGTGACTTTAGAAAGTTTATATTTTGTTTGGTGGAGGTTGAGGTAGTCTTTGATGATCAATGGCTCCACCAAGACCTTCAAGAAACCCCCCAAAATTATCCATTGATAATAGTTTCTTGCTCCACATTAGGAGATAATTCATCTAAAACAATTTTCCCTCCTCCTAGTTCATAAAATTATTATTTTTTGCATTGCAATTGCAAAATAACTTTGTATCCGTACAGGTAACTCCTTAAGATTTTTTTGGCCATGAGTCTTCTTCATATGGACAGGAAGAATCTTGGTGACGGATGAAGGGAGATGGTATTTCAACCAAGCTGTGATGGATGTTGCTGAGGTGAAAAGGTGAGAGCTATTAATAAATAGGGCCCCCCGAAAACCTTTTAACACCATCATTCACATTCACATCTTTAACCTCTGCCACCTTGAGATTTAGTGTGGACGTCTTACAAGGGGATGAAATGGTGTGTGTGTGTGTGTGTGTGTGTGTGTGTGTGTGTGTAGATTCATGCTTATTAGCATGTTTAGTTTGCCCATCCAAATGGAAGAGGGGCATTTCTGTTTAGCATCTCCCTTGAAACCAAAAAGGTAGCAGATTTAATTCAGTCCCTTTGGGGCCTGGTGACATTTCAACCCATTTATCTGTGATTTGTTCAGTCACTGACAACAGCCGAAGAGTGACGTGGTGTTTCTTTTTGCCCCAAGGCTTGGTGGGAAAGGTGATTTGACATATGCCTGTCTTGCTTTAAAGGGGATGATCTTCACAGCAGTCTATGAGGGTCCCACCATTCCAGAAAACAGAGAGGGGACTTCAGAAAGAGTGGTCTTCAACTGTTTGGCATGGAAGCAAAGACTCTGATAAACCCCTGCAGTATGGTCACACGTTTTGCGATTTCCCCTTATATTTCTTTAGTGAGCTCAAACCACAGGTGCTATATGTTACACCTACCTACACTAAAAATAAAACTCTGATAATAAAAATAAAAGTCTACAGATTTTTAGCTATAAAATTTGGGATGAACATCCTTTGAATAGTGTGGGAATAGGAATGGGTTTCCTGCAAGCATGTAATGTCCATTCCTGGTCTTTGTAGTTCATGTTTATGGAGACCTTCTTAATTTCCTCCTACATCTTTTTTCCTTGTCTCTCTCTGTATTTTCCCTCTTGCACCTTCTCTCTCTATTTGTTCAGTCCCCTATTTTTTCCTTGCTTCTCATTCCCTCTCATTCTCCTCCATTCCGTATTCCTCTTGGTTCCTGCTCTCAACTTCTTCTCTGCTCTCTTGGTTTTCTTCAGTTGCCAGATGGTGTTCGAAGAACTCTTGTGCTTTCCCAATAGTATCTATCTTAATTTTTTTCTCCTGCCAGGAAATCAAGATACCTTATGGAACCAGTCAACGGAACATCACATTGTATCTGATGAATTGCGAAGTTAAGAACTTGTACTGCGGCCTTTGTTTCAAAATTTGATAAACAAACAAACAAATAAATAAAAATAAAGGAATTTTTTTCCTTTACTTGTAAGGAAACAAACGATGGTCAACCTATCATTCCATTCCAAGCAATCAGTATTAAAATTATGTCTTGACAATTAAAAAAAAAAAGGAATGGATTTCCATAGAAAAAAAAATGCAGACTACAGGAACCAGGAACGCTATTCAGGTGACCCTGAGGACAGAGATAAATCTCCAAGTGCTTTAACAACCCTCTAATACAAATGACCAGCTGTCTGCAAGAAATATAAATCCTTCCATTCCCCACTATCCTGTCAGAACTGAAAAAGCTTCTTGGATGAGAAGCGAAACATCTTCAAAGAAAAAAACAAGAAAAGTCCAGTTGCTTCCTGAAAAAGAATCTTTAGCCCAACCATGACCTGGATGACTGAGAATCTCTACAGACTTAAATCCAGGGGTGAAATGCTACCAGTTCTGACTGGTTTGCTAGAATGAGTACCAAAAAATGTGAAAGTTCACCCAAACTGGAACTAAAAAAAAAAAAAAACTTTAAAAAGTGAAATAAAAAAAGTTCCGTGGCACCCAGCTGTGCAACGCGATCATTGGAACCTCCCCCCACCACTTTTTAAAGCATTTTTTCCTGCCGGTTCAGGCAAATAGATAGGAAAAAATGCTTTAAAAAGTGGGAAAAAGTTGTCCACGCCCACCCAGTCACATGACACCACCACCACCACCAAGCCACACCCACAGTGACAAAAAAAAAAGATTTCACCACTGCTTAAATCTATAGTTTGTAGTTTACCAGATCAAGGGTCAAATGCCTCTATAGAAGAAACATCTTTCATCTAGATCAAGTGGATCAGACCTACTATAGTAAAACTGACCAGAATAAACATGAAGGTTGAGTTTGTGAGGAATCATGCTAAGTAACATATTGTAAATCATCCGTATTAGAATGTTCCATTTAACAGTAATGTCTAAATATAGCATTTTTGCTAACATTTCATTGTTTCTGCCTTCATTTTCCATATTCATCTTAGAAGATGCAGTTTTAGTACAGTTTTTCTGATACAATACACTAATATTTTCAAGCAAATTTCATGTTTTGCATGCTTCTTTTGCCCCACCCCCTCAAAAAATGAGCTTGTGCATACCCTTCCCTATAAACATAAATGTATGACCAGGAAACCAGAAAGTTGCTTAAAAATTATAAATTGAAAGAATCAATTAACTGAATCAAGATCACATGAAGTGTTAATACCACTTTATAATGCCTTGATAAGGCCACACTTAGAATGCTGCATCCAGTTTTGGTCACCATGATATAGAAAAGATGTGGAGATGCTAGAAAGAGTGCAGAGAAGAGCAACAAAGATGATTAGGGGACTAGAGACTAAAACATGAAGAACGATTGCAGGAACTGGGTATGTCTAGTTTGATGAAAAGAAGGACTAGGAGAGACATGATAGCAGTGTTCCGATATCTCAGGGGCTGCCACAAAGAAGAGGGAGTCAAATTATTCTCCAAGGCACCTGAGGGTGGGACAAGAAGCAATGGGTGGAAACTAATCAAGGAGAGAAGCAACCTAGAACTAAGAAGAAATTTCCTGACAGTTAGAACAATTAATTAAAGGAATAACTTGACTCCAGAAGTTGTGGATTCTCCAAACTGAAAGTTTTAAAGAAGAGATTGGACAGCCATTTGTCTGAAATGGTATTGGGTTTCTTGCTTAAACATGAGGTTGGATTAGACCTACAAAAACCCTACATTCCATTCAATTCCATTCCATTCCACTCCACTCCACTCTACTCCACTCCACTCCACTCTACTCTACGAATGTATTGGAATGTATTTTTATGATGACTAATCATGATTTATCACTTAAAGCTTTTATGTACACTGAGAGCTTATAGACCAAAAACAAATTCTTCTGTGTCCAATCACACTATTCTATTCCATTCCATTCCATTTCAATGGACTTTCATATGAAATAATGTTTATCTATTGATGAGTATCAATTGAAGCCTTGAATTCCATCCTTTTAATCACTCCTTATTGCTTGTCTGTCCTTTTCCCCAAGCCTTAAAACTTGAGAGAACATAAGTAGATCCAGGCTCTGATGCTTAATCATCAATGATTGCAATCAATGGGGATAAATGGTGGTTGTCTCAATTACATTCTATATGAGCTTTCTGGAAATATCTGGGAATTAATGGATACTTCTTGAATTAAATAAAAATGCACAATCAGAGGCTTGGTCTTTTTAAGAGTTGCAATTTTATTACAGGTATCGGGCCATTAATGAATAGATGTAAGCAATCATATTACCAGTAGATCTATTAATGCAATTCAGCATGGATTAAATGTAATTAGATATTATAATACTTTCCACTAGTTGTGTTTGCCCTGGTACCCTCTATTTTGGGAAGTGAAGCCCTTGACAATCTGCTTGAAAGCCAAATATGGACTTCGCCTTTAAAAAAAGAAAACCCCACATAGATCTTTTATTGCTGCATGATATGGATCATGGCCTCATTCAGCAAGCTGTTGGTCTTTCCACCTCTAAAAAAATGCTCTTTGTTTTATGATTGTTTCACTTAAGAAGTAAAAAAAAAAACCTCCAGAGGTTCATATAATATAAATTCCTTCCTTAGTTTTCCTGGCATCTCTTGGTTGCACTTTGCATTTTTTTAAAGGCTCTTACTCTATCATTAGATGTATAGATCTTTCATAAACTTCATAAAAGAGAGGTTTGTTGGCTCTGGACCAAAAAAATATCCAGTCGAAAATGACAGATTTATTATGCTTTATTTTTATTTATCCACCAGTCTGCCGTCTGCTTTGAATTTCAGTTTGGAGTCTTCTATTTCTATGTTTTGTTTCTTTGGTTATTTACTGATATTTAAGGGCAGGAAGAGAAAAATAATGAATATTTAACTGTGCAGCTTTGAAATAGTGGCTTTTGCGTAACAGGGGTCCAAATGTACAAATTGGTACAAATGTCAGAATAAAATGCTGACTTTTGCAAGACTCCCAAATGGACAAGTTTAACCTAACCCTCAATTAGAGGAATTATGGACGCCTCTTGAAGAAGCAAGAACGAGTCTTTATGAGATACAGATGCAATCCTGAGCCACGCTCATGAAGTAGCATATGCATGTATGTGTGGGTGTGTTTTTGTACATGTGTGTGTGTGTGCGTGTGTGCACATGCACAGAACTATTTTGGGAAAGGAAGGAAATTATGCGTGTAACAGATGAGTTTTGCAAAAGGCTGCTTCAGTTGCAGAGGCAAAGCAAATGGATTAAAAGCAATAATCATAACCTTTAAAGGGAGATAATTTCTCACCCGAACATCATTTCTATTGTTGCTTTTGGGTGAAAACATAGGAGGACATTTAAGTAGTACAGGTGAATCATTAATTTAGCAACTGTGTGAAATTACAGCAGCGCCGAAAAAAAGTGTCTTGGGACCAGTTGTCCCACTTATGACCACTGCAGCATCACCATGGTCTTGGCAACTGGCAGATATTTATAATTGTTTCAACAACTCAGGGTTATGTGCTCACCCATTGCAATCTTCCAACAATCAAAGTAAATGAGGGAAACTGGATTTATTTTGCAACCATGTAATTAACTTAACAGGTAGGGGGATTTACTTAACAACTATGAAAAACAGATCATAAAAACAGACATAAACACATCACCTTTTGTTGTTGGTGGTGTTAGTTGTGAAGTCATATCCGACCCATCGCGACCCCATGGACAACTTTCCTCCAGACCTTCCTGTCCTCTACCATCCTCTGCAGTCCATTTAATCTCAAGCCTATTGCTTCAGTGACTCCATCCAGCCACCTCATTCTCTGTTGTCCCCTTCTTCTTCTGCCCTCAATCTTTCCAGCACGAGGCTCTTCTCCAGTGAGTCCTTCCTTCTCATTAGGTGGTATTTGAGTTTCATCTTCAGGATCTGGCCTTCTAAAGAGCAGCAAGGGTTTGATCGCCTTGCATTCCAAGGGACTCACAGGAATCTTCTCCAGCACCAGAGTTCAAAGGCCTTAATTCTTTGGTGCTCAGCCTTTCTTATGGTCCAATTTTAATACATTGCAACTGGATTTCATTGTTATGAGGCAAATAGTCAATTCCAGTCCTTCAGAGTACAATTAGATGACAAATTAGAATTAGGCCTAAAGTGTAATGCAGTTTATCTCAACTTGCAATAGTTCATTTAATGACCATTTGAAGTTACAACAGCACTGAAAAAAGTGACTTATGACCATTTTTCACACTTATGACCATCATTGCATCTCCATGGTTATGTGATTTATGTTCAGATGCTTGACAATTGGTTTATATTTATGATGGTTGTAGGATCCCGGGGTCATGTGGTCATCTTTTGCCACGTTCTGACCAGCAAAGTCAATGGAGAAATCAGATTCTAATTTAATGATTGCAATGATTCACATAACAAATGTGGCAAGAAAAGTCGTAAAATGGGGCAAAACTTACTTAACAAGTTTCTCACTTAGCAACACAAATTCTGGGCTCAATTGTGGACATAAGTTGAGGACTACCTGAATATCCAATTAGATATTTTATAAAAGTAATGAATTGAAACATCTTTTAAAAAATAAATAATAGAAGAAGTACTTATGCTAGAGGGAATAACCAGCAATGGTTCTAAGGAGAGATGGGGGCATTGCTTCCATCTGCTAAACCTGAGGAGGTGGCTGAAAGATTTTATTTATTATTATTTATTTTAAGCTTCGAAATGCCTGATGCATTTTTAGCTGGGCTATGTTCTCTTAAACAGAAGTAAACAGAAGTAAATAATTGCATATCCTATTTCTTGAAATGGGACATGCAATTATTTACTTATTCCTACTTTGGGTTGGAATGATGTAGCTTCCCTGGTTTTCCCTGGAATCGGTTGATCCAGGCCATTTTCATTTCTGGAAATGAATTGTACTTGACTGGAAGTATTTTACACTGTCCTGAAATAGCCTCAAGGACTTGGATAGGCCTGTTTTGTATGGAAAATAGACTATTATAGATTTGGATCACGGAAGATTGGAACATTTTGTCCATCACTAGGGAAACTAAGTTCCAGGATGACTTTTCCTATGGATGTTAAATTACATATGCAATCAAAATTAGGTATGCCATTTAATTGGAGTGTTTTCCTCTCTTTTCTTCTGAATGCACACAATAATATTTTCTGAAAATTTTCAATTAGACCTTTCTTTTCCTATTAGAGAAAGCTCCAATTATGCACCTTCAGAAGCGAAATAGTATTGAACTGGCTACTCTTTTCAACATTGATGCATTTGAAAACATCACTTGCTGGTGATTTAGCCCTAACTCTATAAACAAACATAATTGCCTCTTAGTAGTATTTGTGAGTTTAGACAGGACTTTTTACAGACAGTTTTTCTTATTGTTCTATACTGAAATCTGGCTCCATCAAAAAATTAGCTTCTTTTGATAAAGATGCAGCTCTTGGAAAGATATGTTTGTACCAGTGGTGCGTTCCAGATTCCCTTCCAACCGGTACGGTTGGAATGGCCCCGGCATCACCCACTAGGAGGCGCATGTTGCGTGCATGCTTCATACTTGCCTGTGATACTTCCGCAAGCCTCCATGACACACCATCTGCTCAACAGAGCATCACGCAGGTGCCATACACGCCATGCACGTGCGTGGAATGTCAAAAGTTTAAAGCACAGGTAAAGAGCATGGGCAGGCGGGTGGGCCCTCCGGAGCACTGGAACAGAACGGTACCCGGTGCTCTGGGCAGGATCCGGTACACCTATACCAGGGCGTACCTCCTGCAACCCACTGTACATCTTATTCATTCATTCATTCATTCATTCATTCATTCATTCATTCATTCATTCATACATACATACATACATACATACATACATACATACATACATACATACATATCCCACTCTTACTGGTACTAATAATGTTACCTAGTTGGGTAATGAAATGTCTGCAAGACCCCTCGTCTATCCGTCCACCCACCCACCCACCCACCCATCCACCCACCCATCCATCCATCCATCCATCCATCCATCCATCCATCCATCCATCCATACATACATCCATACATCCATCCATACATCCATCCATCCATCCATACATCCATACATCCATCCATACATCCATCCATGCAAATCCCAATCCTTATTAACACTGATGATGTTACCTAGTTTGGGTAATGAAATGTCTGCAAAAAAACCAACCAGGCTCAGAAAGCACCAACGATCATTCATTCATTCATTCATTCATTCATTCATTCATTCATTCATTCATTCATTCATTTTAGATGCCACCCATGTCACTAATAAGTTAACTCTGTGAGACATGTAATAATTTCTTCTTCTTCTTCTTCTTCTTCTTCTTCTTCTTCTTCTTCTTCTTCTTCTTCTTCTTCTTCTTCTTCTTCTTCTTCTTTTTCTTCCTCTTCCTCTTCCTCTTCCTCTTCCCCTTCTTCTTCTCCTTCTTCTTTCCTCCTCCTCCTCCTCCTCCTCCTCCTCCTCCTCCTCCTCCTCCTCCTCCTCCTCCTCCTCCTCCTCCTCCTCCTCCTCCTCCTCCTCCTCTTCTTCTTCTTCTTCTTCTTCTTCTTCTTCTTCTTCTTCTTCTTCTTCTTCTTCCATACCCATCATTTGACAATGGTGATCATGTTGGCAACCCTATTTTTGTCAACAGCCACATGAAAAAGTGCTGCTGAGTTTTCTCCAAACCAGTCCCTTAGGTTTTGAAGCCATGATGCTCTTCTTCTGCCTGACCTCATTTGCCTTCAATATTTCCCTGGACAATTAAGAAGGATGCTGTATAATGGCTCTGCTTTATTTTCACAATAAGACCTTGTTTCTCAGATAAGCTGAAATGCTTTAATTCCAAGTACTCTGTATATTAGGAAACTGAGCTGATGGTGGTACTGGGGAGGATGGGATAAAGGAAATTTCTAGTTATTAAATTTCAATGGCAGTTTCAATGCCAGAACAATATTTAAATTTAGAAATCTAAATATTGTAAGTTCTTTAGTTCATGAAGATAATTTTCTATTTACATCTACACATTGTAAATGACCTCAATTTAAAAAATGGATTCTCAGTTACAAATCATATTTAATATTAATACCATTTTATAAAGCTTGGATAAGACCATCCGTTTTGTCACTAAAGATGTTAAAACTCTAGAAAGAGTGCAGAGACGAACAAGGATGAGTAAGGGATGGAGGCTAAATCATATGAGGAATGACTGCAGGAATTGGGTATGTCTAGTTTAATGAAAAGAAGGACTTGGAGTTATATAACAGCTACGGTCCAATATCTGAGGAACTTTCCCAGAGAAAAGGGGGTGAACTTATTTTCCAAAGCACCTGAAGGCAGGACAAGATACAATGGAGAGAAATCCCTTAAGGAGAGAACCAACTTAGAACTAAAGAGAAATTTCCTGACTGTTATAACAATTAATCAGTGGAACAATTTGTCTCCAAAAGTTCTGGATGCTCCAACACTAGAGGTTTCTAAAAAGAGATTGAACTGGCCTAGGATTTTCTGTTTCAGCAGGGGGTTGGACTAGAATACCTCCAAGGTTCTTTCCAACTTTGTTATTCTACTATTCTGTTAAATATACTGTTATGGTGATCCATTCACCAAGTGAATCTTAAGTTTTTCAGTAAAATTGACATGTCTAAACAAAGAAAACAAACATTTTAAAATTGCCATCCATGGAAATAGATGTTGCTCCCTCTCTCCTTCCTAGAGGGATATATGGTTGCTAGAATTACAAAAGTAATGTTTTTATTCTCTTGGAAAACTTTATAGTCAGCTTTAAAAGCATCACCACAATCTAGACTAGTTTCCACACAATTGAAAGTTGCGTTCATGTGGCCATTTTTTTTTGTTCCAAGTAAAATGAATCCAAATTGCTCTTTTTGTCACTGAGCTCTGGCTGTACTTTTTGACCTCTGTTTATGTTTAGATTTCTGTTTTTGAGTAAGTTCAATTACAGCTGAGGAGTGGTGGAATTTCAATGTTAGAATGTTAGTCTCCTAACTTTAATGGCTCATATTTTATTTAAATCAGATGTAATCAGATAATTGGGGGACTGGAGGCTAAAACATATGAACAATAATTGCAGGAACTAGGTTCATCTAGACTAATGAAAAGAAGAACTAGGGATTTTCTGAAAATAGAGCTCCAATATTTGAGGGACTGCCACCAAGAAGAATGGGTGAATCTATTCTCCAAAGCAGGACAAGAAATAATGAATGGAAACCTATCAAATAGGTTCTATCAACATAGAACCAATGAGAAATTACCTGGCAGTGAGAACAATTGATCAATGAAATGTGTTGCCTTCAGAAGTTGTGGATGCTCCAAAACTGGAGGTTTTTAAGAAGTGATTGGACAGCCATTTGTCTGAAATGGTATTGGGTCTCTTGCTTGAACATAGGTTGGATTAGACCTCCCAGGACCTTACATTCTATTCTGTTCTGTTCTGTTCTGTTCTGTTCTACTCTACTCTACTCTACTCTACTCTACTCTACTCTACTCTACTCTACTCTACTCTACTCTACTCTACTCTACTCTACTCTACTCTACTCTACTCTACTCTACTCTACTCTACTCCATCCCATTACATTATGTCCCCCACCCAGGAATTTCTAGGTTGGAAAGGCTCTTGTTTGGAACATTTGCATAGAATGTCTGGCTTCTTAACAAGTATCTGCTATTCTATTGGCTTTGTATCTTTTCTTCTCCATAGGTTTATGGCAACATTAATAGCCTTCTCTTCTCCTTTCCCCCAGTAGTTCTGTGTGATGGCTGAGGCTGAGAAAATGTTAAGGGCTGAGAAGCTGTTATTCCTTAGAGCTTCCTGCCCAAGGATGGACTTGCACCTGGTTTTTCTTGGTCCAGTCTGACTACTACACTATGCTGATTCTTAAATAAACATATGGTGAGAAGTTTTTTTTTTTAAAAAAAATCCCAATATATACTGAAAGTTGGGGTACTGAAAAGCTGCAAGTAGGATTTATTTATTTGATTCCCAGGAAGGAAACAAGGGAGAAAGAGAATGAGAAGGAGGGAGGGAGGAGATATCTGATGTTTGCTGCAGGTTTTCTGCAAGAAAATTCTATGGGAAGCTGGAAGTTACTTCAACCCACCCCACTGTGTTTGCTTATTTATGATCCTTCTGATTTTCAGTTAAGGCAAGAAGATATCTCTGAAACGATGACCCAATGGAGCACTGCTTGTCTAGTTACATATATTTAAATATGCACTTTATAAATTACATATATTTAGATATAAAGGTAAAAAAGGTAAATATTTCCCTGCCAGCTGTGTCTAACTCTAAAGCATAATCCTCACCTCATTTCCATTTCTTGGCTGATGGAGCCAGCATTATCTGAAGACAATTTCTGCAGTCAGATAGATGGCTATACACCAAAGGACACAGAACATTGTTACCTTCCCGTTAAAATGATATTTATTTATATAATTGCAATTCTTTTTATGCATTCAAACATTTAGGTGGGCAAGTGCTGAGGGAAGTGATGGAAACTCACCTTATTATGTGGAGCTCGGGTCTCAAACTCGGACTGTCAGCTAACCACTGACCCATTGCATCCCATATTTACATAGCAATAGCAATAGCAATAGCAATAGCAGTAGACTTATATACCGCTTCATAGGCCTTTCAGGCCTCTCTAAGCGGTTTACAGAGAGTCAGCATATTGCCCCCAACAATCTGGGTCCTCATTTTACCCACCTCGGAAGGATGGAAGGCTGAGTCAACCCTGAGCCGGTGAGATTTGAACCGCTGACCTGCTGATCTAGCAGTAGCCTGCAGTGCTGCATTTAACCACTGCGCCACCTTGGCACAGATATCTGTGTGTGTGTGTGTGTGTGTGTCCACCCACCCAGACACTTCTGCACCTGCAGGAGCGCGCCCAAACCAGTAGTAAAAAAATTGGCAACCCACCACTGATACTCTCATATATCTTTACAAAAATTTAGGAAGCTATAACTGATCTTTTTGGCAAACTGATTGTTTTCCAGATGTTTGGAACTCAGCTCCCAGAATTCCTAGCAATGGAGAAGGTGAATTTGTGTACATCTGGAGCGCATCCAAGTTGGAGAAGTTTGCAATAATCAAACTGAATTTCAAAGCCTTCCTCTCACTTTGCTCTTTTCAATAGAATAGGTTGGTTGATGGCGCCAGAGACTTTTGATCCTACAATGCAATAAATAATGTTGAAAGTATTCCTAGTATGAGGAATCATCCTTTGGTAGCTTAGGCACCTCATGCTGAGGGTCACATAAAGGTAATTTTCTGCTCATTATTTCTGCCAAGCTCCTTTTCAAAAGGGAGAGATAACTCAAACTGGCTTGCTACAGTCTGTGTATAACTGAGATACAGCAGTCCTCCAAATTTCTAAACAGTAATATGGCGAAGATACCAAGATCACGTGGCTGTTATAACTGAGCACTTGACTTTTGCCAGAGAAAACAGATCCTTAGGGTACCCAAATGCTACCAGATAAATTGTTCAATTGGATGTAGTGTTTAAAGCTTATGAAGCTTTTTTTTCTCATTATGATTTTTTCAAAATTAGTTTTAAGAGAAGCAAATTTGAATGCAAAACAGGCAGGCATGTAAAAAGGATTCTGAATTAGAAATGTAAAGCAGGTGACTTCTTTTTTCTTAGTAGGAATTGCATACCTACATCTGGAATTTACGTACATCTATAAAATCTACTATAAGCTTACATTAAATATTTCACTCAACTTTGGATTTGTCTCTGGCTCTGCATTTCATGGTTATTGGTGTGATTAGTGTTAATTTTACGGTATCTTCAAAAACAGCAATTGAGAGCACAGATGTTGATAGTAATCCAGAAGATATTATCTGTCACTTCTGTGGAAGGCAGTGAGAATTTTGAAAGAGGTATCAAGTTTTCCTTAATACTGTTGACTTCTATCACTCAGCACTATGATTAAGCAGAAAATTGGTTGTCCAAGTCCATCTTATTAGAGGCCAATGACGTACCCAATAATAGGATTATCATCAACCTATGATTGAATTGTTCCAAGCTACAGAAGTTATTTAAAACTTTTGGTATCATGTAGTTCAAACTTAAAATGCAGTATGAGAATAGGCTGCATTCTCATGCATATAGTACTCCCTAGTCACAAAGTTGAATGTCTTCTTGAATACTGAAAGTTAGACCAAAACTTTATCATCATACATATAGAAAAGCAGATAGCTGTGACACTTTTTGTCCCAAAACTATCTTTCCATGGCTAGTTTGCCCATTCACAACTTAAGTCCTTTACTACCTGGTCAATAAGACATGGGAAGGTGGAGAAATAAGGCCTTGATTTGGAGATTTCATCTGAAAGCAAATCATTACAATGTGAACTGAATCAATTTCATGTAGTTGGAATGTTCTTAGCTGTCATATTAAATCATTTTGACAATTCAAATATTTTTGTGCATGCAAATAATACATATTAAAAGTGCACATTATGACATGAACTATATCATTTGAGCCATTTGTATGTTATTAAGAATAGAATTATCATCTCTTTCCCATGGCATCCCCTCAAGAACTGGAAGATAGCTATCATGTCATTCCTAATCCTTCTCTTTGTTAGACTAGGCATGCCCAGTTTCCTTAACCATTCATAATCAATTCGACCTCAAGATCTCTTATCATCTTTGTTGCTCTTCTCAGCACTCTTTCTAGAGCCTCTCTATATTTTTGTATCATTGTGACTGGAAGTCACAATGATACAAAATGCAATATTCAAAGTGTGTCTCACTAATGCAGTGTAGATCCTGCGATATTAATGTTATCCCTGTATTGATGCTTCCTATGACCGCATTGTTTTTGTTTTGTTTTGTGGCAACCACAGCACATTGCTAGCTCATACTTAAGTTGTGGCCCACTAGGAAACCTAGATACCTTTCACAATTGTTTTTGAGCCAGGCACTATATATTCCATACCTGTACATTCTATTTTTCATATCTAAGTGTAAAACCATACTTTTCTCACATTGAAATGCACTTTATTGGAGAGAGCCAATAAAGTCTGTTAAAATCCTTCTGGATTTCAAGCATATCTTCTAAAGTGTTGGCTATTTCTTCTACCTTGATGTTGTTTGCAAATTTGATGAGTCCCCCTTCCCTCTCCTCAGCTAAATCATTTATGAAGATGTTTAAGAGTACTGGGCCTAAGACAGAGCATTAAAGTACACCATTGCATGTGTCTCTCCATGTTATAGTTATAGTTCCATTGAGGACTACACATTGAAGTCTAAGTAAATTGTGTATATAGCAATTTCCTGATCCACTAATTAAGTCACTTTGCCAAACAAGGCATCAAGATTTGTTTGCCATGTCTGTTTTTAACAAACCAATATTGGCTTCTAGTAATCATCTTGCTTATTTCTAGATGCTCACAAGTCTATTGTTTGATTCCAAGATATTGATGTGAAGCTAATTGGTGTGTAGTTTCCTGGATCCATTTTCCCCCTTTGTGACATATCAGTTCTTTTCCAATCCTCTGGCAGTTCTCTGGATCTTCCAGGACCTTTAAAAGATTTTATTCAGCGGTTCTGATATCACATCTGTCAGCTCCTTCAGAACCCTGGCATGTAGCCTGTTTGAGCCTGATGATTTGAACTTGTCCATAATAAATAAATCTTATTGCCTATTTTGATTTGTATTCCCAGTCTGTCTTTTATGATAGTGCTTTTGATAGGTTGGATTTATGTTCCCACTTGCATAAAGATTTGTGTGTGTGTGTGTGTGTGTGTGTGTGTGTGTGTGTGTGTGTGTGTGTGAGAGAGAGAGAGAGAGAGAGAGAGAGAGAGAGAGAGAGAGAGAGAGAGAGAGAGAGAGAGAGAGAGAGAGAGAGAGAGAGAGAGAGAGAGAGAGAGAGTAAAGCAGTGGTGGGTTTCAAAAATTGTTCGAACCTACTCTGTGGGTGTAGCCTCCTTTGTGGGAGTGGCTTGCCACCCATGTGACCGGATATGAAGATGCCAACAACACTTGTCAGAACCACCTTAAATTACCTCACACACAGCACTGGCATGCATAAGAATATGATGTAAACTTGTTTTTTAAAAGGCATCTTTGGTTTGCGTTAAAACAACTTCAACACCCGCAATGTTCTGATTGCACCACAAATGCAGTAGTCATCCTTACCTTTCACAGAGGCACTGAGTTTTATAAATATGAGCATGATAGTGTAGAATAATCCTATCCAAGGACCAGTGATGGGTTTCAAAAAATTTTGGAACCTCTTCTGTAGGTGTGGCCTGCTTTCCAGGTCCACTGGTGGAACCTCTTCTAACTGGTTCGGTAGATTTGATGAACTGGTTCTACCGAATAGGTGCGAACTGGTAGGAACCCACCTCTGGTATAAGGTGTCTTCACCTTCTTTGCAGAGGGACCATAAAAACTGTCTTGATGGTTTGTGCAGGTCACTCTCAGATCAACTCATACATGTTTTTTTCCAAGGAAAATCGGAGAAAAAAATATTATGTTTGCTTGCTGCCATGATGTATTTATAAAAAAATTAAGTTGGAAATAATCAAACAATTACCGTAAAATATTGAACTCTCCAGATTTACAATAATAAGATAGTACAAAAAAATCATTTTAAAAAATGCATCAAGATCAACTACTTAGATGAAATGTTTATTCTAGGGAAACACTTCTTAGAAATTAGGTAAGAAGAAAACATTTCAGATCTAATTTAGATTACTTGGAATGACTTCTTCTAGATTTGATGTCTTACATTTTATGTCTTCTCTATAGAACAAACTAGAAACTATAGTTTTGTGTTTCCCTGCTGATGGAAAAAAACCTGAAAGATGAGAGGAGAAGGAATATGAAAAAATTGCGAAATACCAGGACTTAACCAGCAGTGGTAATTCCAGTGGTAATTGGCACACTGGGTGCTATTCCAAAAGCACTGGAATTACATTTAAAACAGTTAAAAATTGACAAAATCACCATCAGTCAAATGCAAAAAGCCACACTGCTTGGATCTGCACACATATTACAAAAATATGTTACGACGTCCTAGGCCACTGCGTGGGGCCGACTAGTAATCAATGCCAAATCCGGCAAAACAACTGGCCCTGTGATACAATTCTGTTGTTGCGAATAATAATAATAATAATCTTTATTCATTAAATATGAAACTCAGTCAACTGAACATTCAAAAATGTATCACACAAATACCATTGACTGGGGTTAGTGGTTGATACAGAGTGCTGCCAGTGTCCTAGATATCATCATCATCATCATCATCATCATCATCATCATCATCATCCTCCTCCTTCCTATTACCTATCTCCTCCCACTTATGACTATAATCTTGTTGCTTGTATCGCCACAATTTATATTATTTTATTTGTTTCCTAGTATGATTTGATTCCTTATTAGTAACCTATGACTATCACTGTTGTATCTTATGATTCTTAATCAATGTATTTTTTTCTTTTATGTACACCGAAAGCATGTGCACCAAAGACAAATTCCTTGTGTGTCCAATCACATTGACCAATAAATAATTATATTCTAAAGAATTATATTCCATTATGATGATGGAAATTATGTTGAAGCAGCATCTAGGGTGCTTCAATCACAATTAACCTACAAGATAACAGATGCAAACTAGCAATAATGGTTGTAAAACATCATCATTAAGTCAGAATCCAATATCATGAAACATGAGAGATACCAATCATATGCTAAATGCGGCATGAATCCTGATCCTGAAACTTATGTAGTTATTTTCCCAATTAAAAGAAACCCATTGTAACAACAGCTGAAGCTGCCGAAGTCACTTGATGTAATACAAACAAATAAACAAACATTTCCCAGAAGAACAATGAAGCAACATCTGTTTTGTGTTGCCTGCTTTCTTCCTTTGTGATGGGAGGTGTCTGGCTTCCCCTTTATCACTCTAATTCTTTTACATTAATCTGGCTTGACATCTGCTAGCAGCTACCACCTGTCCTCCTTGATGTCCTCCTTCGCACCCAATAGGATAAGTCACATATTGGAGAAGGATGTGCAGTTAAAAAGCTTTGTGTCTCTCATTGACTGGAAATTATACTCTGGGTAAGGCGTTACTGCAAGAATGTCATTTCATAAAGAAAAATTTCATGGATTCATATTATGTCCTTTTTCCATTAGGCCACCTGATTTTTTCATGGCAAGGTTTATTGTGTCTTCTCAGAATGGTGCACTTGGGTGCTTCTTGCCACTGAACCTCATGGAAAGTTTGCAAGGATTTCTCCATGAAAGATTGTCCTACACAGAAAGTGAAATGTGATGGCATTTGGGGCTTCTTATATAAAGTACAGCAAACAACCCATTAATTTAGCACTGATAACTTTGAAAGTTATAACTATGATAACTGATAACTATGCACTAAAAACGGTCATGTACCTCGGTTCTAATTACATCAAAGCTTGAACATGACCACTGAAGTAAAAGCAAGGATAGAGAAAACTCAAACAGCATTCTTCAGAATGAAAAAAAAAAGGTTTTCTACAGTCAGGACATAAGCCTAAGATTGAAAATCAGTCTTGTCAGATGCCCCATCTTTTCTATCCTGCTCTATAGAGTGGAGAGGACAGAAAGCGACTTGAAGAGACTAGAAATTTGAAATGTGGATTTACAGGTGGTTGTTGCATATAAGTTGATTTGACAAAATCAGAAATGAAGCGGTGATAAGCCACCTGGGAAAGCCAAGGGAAATCATTAAAACCATAAAAAAGAAAAAGTTAGAATATTTTGGACATGTGATGTGTCACCCAGAAAAATAAAGCATCCGTCACTTAATCCTCCAAGGAAATATTGAAGGCAAATGAGGACCAGGTAGAAGAAGAACACCATGGCTTCAAAATCTAAGAGATTTTGGTTTGGACAAAACTCAACAGTACTTTTTTGTGATGCAGTTGACAAAATAGCATCGCCAATGTCTGATGATGGATATGGCTCAACAAGAAGAGAAATATACAGTATCTTGGTTTTTTTTCTTCTCAAGGAGAAAAGACCAGCCTAAATTCTACTATTAGCCCTTGAGCAGTAAAGATGAGGAAAGCACAAGAGGGAGTTGGCAATGGTAAGGAAAAAAAATGAAAATTGGAGAGAGTTTTGCTTGAGGATGGATGACTTATCCTGTCAAGCAGGAGTAGGCACAGACCAGATCTTCTCCATTTCTGCCTAAGGCCATGGTTTAATCTCCCACTTTGTTTTGGGAAGCCTGTGGCATCTCATAGCAGCCACATGTTATGTGCCGCATCATATAAATATTGCTCTTTGGTGTTACTGTTGTATTTCAATTCCATAGAGTATGCGACTTTCACTAAATTGAAATTTATAAAAATTTCATTAGAGCAATAAGCAGTGGTGAGTCAGATAAATGTTAATGACTCCCCTATTTTTGAGTCACAATATGGTCTAACTTTGCTCGTGGTTCAATTATTACTTCCAATTAGACAGCAGATTAGAGCTGCACAAAATATTCAGCATGATAGTAAGTCAAAACCAGAAGCTAAGCAATAACTTCTACTCAAATGAAATGATTATATTATTTATCCGGCACATCTAAGGTCACTGCTTATGTTCTTTATTTATATCCTTTAACTATTCCTAAATTAGATTCTCAACAGGGAGATTGGTGGATAAAATATTACACATATTAATACTTCATTAATATGGGAAATCCCTGAGACTTTGCCCAGCATACTACCAACATTCCTTGAACAAACCTCTTTTCTTCTAATATTCTTCCTAACTGTCTACATCCAGATATATTTGGCCACATCCATCTTTTCATTTTTAAAACCAGTTTTACTCAAAAGCCCATAATGTGCATGAGGTCCACTGTGCAATAATTCATAGTATTCAAACATCTTATTCTGATTAACTATTTCATGATTCATTCCACTGTGACTATACCAAATGCTTACTCATGAGTCATGCCTTTTTTGAGGAAGCTTTTTTTTAGCCGTTGCTGTATTTCACACTTGGAAGCACAATTTGTACACAAAATCATCAGCATAAATCAATCCACTGCAGGATTGAAAGCCTCATTGAAGGTTATGGACCATAGATTAGACCATAGAATCTTAAAGTATAATCCTAGTGGAAGATACATAATTTTGACCACATAGACTAAGGGAGGGAGGGAGATTGATTGGTCCAAAATCAGCTGGCTAACTTCTGTAGTATCTAAGGGAAGAGCAGAACCTCAATCTCCTTGTTCCTTTCTCCATTATGCCTGGCTCTGTTGTAAAATGTTGCATACCACTTGTGGTTGATTCTTCGTATTATTTAAGGAGTTAGAGAGAAAATTGTTTTATAATGTACTCTCCAAGCTCATCCATGCAATCAGTATTTATCCTGATGGATTGCTGATTGGACAATGGAAAACCCTTCCAACATGTGGCCAGTGGTTTCCCAATTCCATGATACAGCAGAGAAAATTAATGTGGACTCCATCTAAATATGATTATGGAAACAAAGCCAATTCAGAAATTAGAATGTATGGGGTATTTTTTTTTAAAGTCAAAATGGATAAGCTTCCAGATGGAGCCACAGTATATCAACTCAGCCAAGTGGCTGGCTGTTATACAGGAACAGCACATAGAATCCAGGTTGTTTGAGCCAACTGCATAAATATGAGCAACAAAACCTCTATCCATGCTGCGATCCAAAGCCCATAAGGAATCGTTGCCAAGCCATCTTCTTCAACCATTCATAGGTACCAAGCCAAACCAAACTAAGGTATTGAATTATAGATGTTTTTCTCCCTTCCAAGATTAACAGTGCATCTAGAATAACCACCCAGTCACACACCAGCAAAAATTAATTAAACACTTTTTTTTTTTTTTTTAGAAATACTGGTATTTAGGACAGCATCCTGTGTGCTGTTTCACTCTCTTAAAAATAAATCAGCACACAAGAATGTGTGCCTCTGGAATCAGGTTCTTTGTGTACTATCACAAGATGGACACCAAAACCACTTTTTGGGAGAGAGGAGGGGGGGGGAATTAAACAGATATGTCTTACAGCACATCGGATTAAGCTACTCATTATCTGGAAAATGGAGGAAGTAATCAAGTCAGATGAAAGATGAGTCTCTTAAAGAGCTGATAATTAAACAAGAAAAAGAATCTCACAGAGAAAATTACAACACCAGTAAGAAAAGACTTGTTGATGGACTCATTATTAGCTCTGTTTTCATGTAAATCTCAGAAAACTGAAGGGGGGCGGAGTGGGAGAAGGAAAGGGGACTTAAAAAAAAATACTTGTGTATTTCACAAGTCTGCAAGTGACAATCAAGATCCTTTGAACGGCATCTTTTCTAAATAGTTTAGGAGTAAATCACCCAGTAAGTTTGCCAGTAAGATCCAGTCAAACTCCCTCTGCCCTCTAGCGCTGATGTTTTTCAAGGATACCACTTATGCTCCCCCTGTAAAAGTATTCCGGACTGCTGTTTAATTAGCTTCTGATTGAAAAGTGTTGACATCCTACACAGGATCCTGCTAAATGGGTTCTCTCGTGCTGGGAAATATGTAAATTTCATGAAGGGCTTGATTGGATTGCAAGAGAGACTTTTAAGTAATTTTAAAGACAAGAATTGGATGAGGCAGCCAAGCTATTTATGTTGGGAGTCACATGAGTACCTAGATAAGTAATTTGGAATATATAGCAAGTTGGGAAAGTGTAAGTAGAAATGGGACGCGATGGCTCAGTGGCTAAGATGCTAAGCTTGTCAATCAGAAAGGTCAGTGGTTTGAATCTCTAGCACCGTGTAACGTAGTGAGCTCCCCTTACTTGTCCCAGCTTCTGCCAACCTAGCAGTTTGAAAGCATGTAAAAATGCAAGTAGAAAAAATAGGAACCATCTTTGGTGGGAAGATAACAGTGTTCCATGCGCCTTCGGCATTTAGTCATGCCAACCACATAACCATGGAGATGTCTTCAGACAACGCTGGCTCTTCAGCTTTGAAATGGAGATAAACACCGCCCCTTAGAGTCGGGAATGACTAGCACATATATGCAAAGGGAACCTTTATCTTTACCTTAAATGGAAATTGACATCTAGAAGACATAAGCTTCAAAGATACACAGAATCATACTCTGTAAAGGAGAATTGACTTAAAAATTACAGTTTGGTAAGCACAAAAATATATCTAGGTGTTTTCCAAAATCCCTTCCAGTCCTATGATTGTATGATTGTTGTTGTTGTTGTTGTTGTTGTTTATTAGTTTTCTATGCCGCCCACTCCCAAAGGACTCCGGGTGGCTCACAATAAACAGGGAAAGGGAAATAAATAAGACAATACAAAGAATTTAAAAATGCACAACATTCACAATTGAGGCAGGGCTGGATAGATCTCCACGGGGAGCTCATTCCAGAGGGCCGGCGCAGAAACAGAGAAGGCTCTCCCCCGGGGGGTTGCCAGCTGACAATGGATGGCCGATGGAACCCGGAGAAGGCCAAGCCTGTGAGATCGAATCGGTCTTTGGGAGGTAATTGGCAGGAGGCGGTCTCTCAGGTACCCAGGTCCGAGGCCATGCAGGGCTTTATAGGTAACGACTAGCATCTTGAAGCGTGTCCGGAGACCAATGGGTAGCTAGTGCAGCTCGCGGAGAACAGGTGTAACGAGGGTGTACCTAGGTGCACTCACAATCGCTCGCGTGGCTGCATTCTGGATTAACTGAAGTCTTCCAACACTTTTCAAGGCAGCCCCATGTAGAGCGCATTACAATAATCCAGTCTTGAGGTGACGAGGGCGTGAGTGACTATCTGAAGTGCCTCCCGGTCCAGGTAGGATCACAATTGGTACACCAGGCGAACCTGGGCAAAGACCCCCCCTGGTCACAGCTGACAAATGGTGATCTAAAGTCAGCTGTGGGTCCAGGAGGACTCCCAAATTGCGAACCCTCTCTAAGGGGCGTATAATTTCACCCCCCATCCTGAAAGTTGGAATAGTTTGCCAATCTTTGGGAGGGAACATCAATAGCCATTCAGTCTTGTCGGGATTGAGCGCAAGCTTGTTTGTTCCCATCCAGACCCTAACAGCCTCCAGGTACTGATACAGCATGGGTTGCACAGTAAACCCACCAGTGGCTGGCCAGGTTAGGTGGTCTTAATAGAATGGACCTTATAGATTCATTTTAGTTTGGCCTTTTACTCCAGTGCCCTGGAGTCCCAAAGTTGACTTTTAACTTCCTCATATTATAAATAGGGCTGACAGTGTGGCAAGACTCTGTAAAGGAGGGGCACAGGAAGCCAGGCGTGGGGTAGAGATACAACAGAGAAGTTGCAGAAAACTGTTGGTATGAATATCTGCTTTTGTATTTTTCCAAGATGTACTTCCCTGTTCTGAACAGGGGTTTTTACGTTTTGTATGAATACGCCTCTTTAAACGCCCTCTGATTGATGAAATTTGATTAAAGGTATAAAATCACTGCCCTGGACATAGCCAGGCAGTTCAGATGTTGGTGTGTGAACACGCTGAACTCGATGCATCCAATAAACCTGTTTCTCTTCCTTCGTGGTCTCAAGTCCTGATCTTTCGTAAGTAGATTACAAACCACAATCTGCTGCAACATTTTTGGCGAGCCAGCCAGGAGTTGAGGGGTCTTTGGGACCCTCTGGAACGTCCACCCCGGTGTCAGAGCTCATCTTGTCAAGGGGAACCTCCCTGGCGCCAACGGACCTGTTTGATCCGAGGGACTTCCCAGCGACAGAGGGCTCTGGCAGCAGCGTTTGGCGATTCCAAGAACCACCAGAGAAGGACCAGAGACCAGGCATCTAAAAGGCTGGCCAGCATCGCAGGAGGGAAGCCAAGTATATGAGGCAAGTACTGTGGGAACCCTATTTAGACCCGGACTCCTTGTTGAGCCGGAGGTGAGGCCTGATCTCCCTCACTAGGTGAAAGGTTTTGGGGAGGATTGTCTAGTGTATGTGTGTGTGTGATTGAGGGGGGGCTACTGCATTTCCCTACGATAGCCGTGTCCATCCGGTATCCTGGGTCAGAAGCCTGTGTGGGGTGATTGCTAAATCCTTGTTGTCTGGTACCCTGGGAGGAGTTGGGGGGGCAGCAGTGTTCCCTTGACCCCTTACAATGTATGTTAAATCATTTTAAAGAAGGATATGTGACTCAGGACTATGGCATTGAGTGAAGCAGGCATGAGCTTAAAAAGTTTTTGTGAATCTGAATGGCCCACTTTTGGTTTTGGGAGGCCTAACAAAGGCAATTTTTGATCCCAACATAGCTTTGAATGTCCATAGGTTAGTGTTTGATCCTGATCAAACAGGATCTGTATATTGACGTGTAGTACAATTTGTTGAGGAGACAGCTTGGCTAAAAAACAAATGCAAAAGACCAACAGTATATTCTTATGGCTGTTCAGGTTGCAAACCCCAAATGTCCCAAGCAGAGACCACCAATCCTAGCTAGTGCCCCAGAAGACTTGCCAGAACAGGAAGAGGATCACCACGACCCTCACCACGACCATGCCAAAGGGGGGCTACACCTAGTAGCTCAAGAGACTTGAGGGCATCAACAAGCCGAGCATCTGTGGAGTGGATAGAGTGAGGGCTGGACGGTGTGACCTCTATGATGTCAGAAGAAAGTCCTGTCAGAGGGACAGGGGATGGGGACCCTCTGAGCTCACCAGAATTTTGGGAGAAGAAGGAAGAGGAGATAGAGCAGTCTGAAGAGAGGGAGAAGATTAGAATTGCAGTGTCTAACATTCTAAAACCTGATGTCCCTGCTCACACCAATCTAGCTGACTTTATTGACCAACGCTTCCCTTCAAGGGACCAGAGATGGAGCCCCTATGACCCCCACCAGTTGATTCTGCTACGTAATCATCAATAGTTAATTGTAAGGGCTGTCTGGCTGGAAGGGAAGCCAGCCACTAAAAATGTCTAAACTCTGCCGAAAGCCCTGAGGTTTTTATTTATGGTAACCACTAACCTTCCTGAAAATGCTCGGATGCTAGCTATGGCCTTTGTTTCTCAGTCATCCGACACAAGCTGTAGAAGCTGGAAGGGGCACTGGGGAAGCCCCTCAATGAGCTTATGGAAGTAGCTAGAAAAACTCTCGTCAATAGAGACTTGTTGGAGGAAAAGAAGAAAAAAAATATCAAAAGATGCAGGAAAAAGCAGAAGTGCTCGCGGCAGCAATTAGGGAGGGGAACAGGGCCCCACCCTTGGGACGGAACCGATGTGCCATCTGTTATGAACATGGCCACTGGGGAGGGGAGTGCCTCAACCGGGACTGGGCTCCACCCCCTGAGGAAAGGGAAGATGACCGCCCTAGGATGCCAAGGGATCCCCCCTACCAAGCTGCCCCAGGAGACGTGAATCTCACAGGAGGCCCTTCAATGGCATGCAGAGGAAAATGGTTTTCAGTCATTGATTCAAAAGATGCTTTCTTGTTTGCCTTCGAATGCCCAGTCACAGGCAGAAAGCAGCAATATGCTTGGACATGCTTGCATCAAGGCTTTGAAAAAACTCCCCCACCTTATTTGGAGCTGCATTAGCCATGGATTTGAAACTTTTAGACATTGCCCCACCTGATGTGGTTTTGCAAGATGTAGCTGACTTGTTGGTCACAGGCCAGATGGAGGAAACCTGTCATGCCAATGCAGCAGCCCTACTGCTCCTCCTACAGGAGAAAGGCTACGAGGCCTCTCGGACCAAAGCCCAATTAGTCCAATTGGAAGTTAAATATTTGGGCTACAACATCCAGCAGGGACAAAGAACTTTGGGCCATGAGAGGAAGGAAGCCATTTGCCAATTTCCAGCCCCACGAAATAGGAAGGAATTAAGGAGTTTTTTTGGGGCAGCAGAATTTTGCCGCATTTGGATTCTCAACTTTGCATTGTTAGCAAAGCCACTTTATGAAGCTACCAAGGGGAATGGAAAAGAAACCCTTGAGTTAGGAGGAAGAGGAACAGAACAGCTTTTTGGAATTGAAGCATGCTGTGACTCAGGCTCCTAGTTTTCTGACTTGACAGCCTTTTCAGTTGTTTGTGGACACTAAGCAGAATATGGCCATTGGGATACTGACCCAACAGTTGGGAACATGGTATCGTCCGGTTGCATATTTGTCCAAACAGCTGGATCAGGTGGCCAAAGGGTGGCCAGCCTGTCTCAAGGCTGTGACAGGAACTGCCCTACTTACCCAGGAAGCCAATAAGCTCACCTTTGGACAGCAATTAAATATCTACACCCCCCATGCTCTTCGAGCTGTCCTAGACCAGAAAGGTCATTTGTGGCTTACCAATCCACGAATGTTGAAATACCAGGGGTTTATTAAACCCCCCTCACACAAAGATGCAACTCTTTGTACAGATGGAACCAGCTTTCTACATGAGGGCGTGCGAAAAGCAGCTTATGCTGTAGTCACCCGTGATGATGTGTGGGAAGCCATGCCCCTACCACCAGAGACCAGTGCCCACTTGGCAGAACTCACAAAGCTTTGGAATTGGCATGAGATCTACGAGTCAACATTTACACAGAGTCCAAATAGGCCTTCCTAACCATCCAAGCCCATGGAGTTTTAGGAAAAGCTCTTCACAGGAAAAGGGCCTCATCACAGCTGGAGGAAAGGACATCAAATATGGCCCAAATTGTGCATTTGTTGGACAGTGTATGGGCCCCCAAACAAGTTGCCATTATGCATGTATGGGTCATCAGAAAGGGGTTTCAACAACTGAAAGAGGAAACAACAAAGTTGATCAAGTTGCCAGAGCAGCAGCCTTGGATCCCCCTTCTCTACAAGCCACATGCCTCACTCAGCCCCAGGAAGAACAACCCCCATCGTATAGTCACTCAGGAACCCAGCAAGCTGAAGCAATAGGGGTGGAACTACTATATGGGTGGTAGGTTCTGCCGGACACAAAGGTGTTTGTTTCCCAGCAGTTGGCATGGGATGCTGTCTCCTCCCTGCATAAGCATTTGCACTTAGGAACAACGGCTTTGGAAAAAGCCTTGGCTCAGGGAGGTCTATGTCAACAATTTGTCTAGCCTGGCAGCTGCTGTTTGCTCTCAATGTCAGGTATGTGCTGCTAATACCCTCCGTCAAGGCCCAGTTCAGGTGGGAGGGTCAAGAGGGCAGATCACACCATAGAGGATAAGTTGGCCAAAATTTGTCAGGAAACCCATCTCAAATGGCCGGATGATGCCCACAGCATGGCGTTGCTGGCAATGGGGTGCACTCTCACCGAGGAGTTGGGTGTCTCGCCATTTGAATTGTTGTATGGGAGGGTTCCTAATTTGCGTGGCCCACAGGTGTTGCCCAACCCCAAGTTACAGACATGGTGAAGCTCAAACAGTTGCCAGCCCTGGATGCCATAGTCCACAAATTGCAAAAATATGTTCTGTCTTGTCGTTCTCATGGAATTGTAACTCCAGTCCACAACTTCCACCCAGGACAAGAAGTCTGGGTGAAGGACTGGTAGAAGGAACTATTGGGCCCCAAATGGTGTGGGCCATATACTGTTGTTGTTTTTTCTCCCCTTGTTGTTAAGGTAACTGAAATTAGGCCTTGGATTCACTGGACCTGTTTTAAATTGGCTGCGAAAGCTTACTGGAAGGCCTCCAGTGACCCTGCCAAGCCTCTATACCTCACGTTTCGGAAACACCAGGAGGACCGCCACCTCTTCTGCGGACACACGGGAAGCTGTCGCTCTACGAACAGGTGGTGAAGAACCAGCGCCCTCTGCAGGTGTCGCTCCAGGTGCCGTCGACACCCATCGCACAGGCAACGTATCGCGTCTACCATGGACACTCCGCCCCGTCCAATGCCCAGGCACAACCATGGAGACTGACTAGCGCCTACTCCGAGCTGCGTGCATTAGGAGAGGCCTGATGCCGGCAGTTCTGATCGTGGTTTTTCTCCTATTCATTTCTATTCTCATTGACTCTCTTTATCTCTATCAGGCAATCTTGGCCAGAGCAAAGGGTGAGGCCCATTGGTGGTGTGGGAAGTTCCGAATGATTACGGGGACCCCCGCTCCATCCTTTCCTATAGGGGGAATGAGGATAATGAGGGTACTCCCCAACAAACGGAAGCTAGGCCCCTCACCTCTATAAATGACTCCCCTGCACAGGTAACTTCTGAGCCAATGCTAGAAAAAGTGGGTTCAGGGCCTTTCCCCCTTTGCAAAGACTGCTTTTATCAGGGTGAACAGGGACTGCATTTTGTGTATAATGAACGCTGGTTATTAAATTGCCATCCGGAGGAGGGGCTATCCCCCTGTTCAGAGGAGACAGGGAACTATTGGCAGTGTTGCATGGACCCCAATGTCACAACTTGGGCACCAAACAAATGATACACTTTGACCATTAGGTGCCATCGCAAAAAGCCCATTCAGAGACCCTTCCCAGACCCCTTTCCAGAAAGGACAAGGGCTCAGGTGAAGTGGGCCCCCCTTGATTTCAGTCTGAAAATGGAATATGACATAACTTATGACCAGATTCCCATAATAGTAGAGATAACTTGTCAGCTTATTGGGGATATAGGGAATCAGTGGTTTCTACAATGGTGGTCAGAGGATGAAAATCTGTCAAGCATGGATGCACAAGGTCTGAGTAAGTACTGGCACATAGGTGTAACGTGCAACACTAGTGCTAAAGCCAGTTGCCTGGAGGTCTGGATAACCCAATCCAACTACTTGGAAACATATCAATGCCATGCGGGGACACTTGACAAGAACCTCAGCAGAACAGCTATAGCCACCCTAAACACACAGGGAAAGGGAATGGTGGTTCTGGAGCCACTCCTACAACAGGGTAGGAACCCCCATCCCACACGCACCCCTCAGGAGTGTGGGAGGGGCAGCCCCAAGGGAAGGAAAAGGGAGCCCTAAGGGAACCCAGGGCCACAAGGGAGGCCATTACCCCCTCTCCATTGGAATGCACTCAATGCCTGCAGGATCCACAGAAGGACAAAAGGAAAAAAAAGCCACAAAAACCCCATCTAGCACTTGGGAAGCCCCGGAAAACATGTATTGGATTCGTGGCACATGGGCCTACGAAGTCCTCCCTGTGTTCTTGGATGGATAAAACATTCGTTCTTTCTATTGCCCATCCAATCACAACAGGTGCTAGGGGTCCTGATGACTCAGTAGGCCCCATCCATCAGAAGAGGAAGGTAGACACAGCCTTCTCTAACTTTCCTTGTAAGGAACTGGCTGAATATGAGAAATCCGACATGTGGAATTCAGAGAGAATCGTATGCACCTATGGGAGGGCCACTAGGGCAGAGGATGGGTCTTGGGGTTACCGCACCCCAATCTACATGATCAACTGGATCATGCATTTGCAGGCAGTATTGGACTTGGCTGGGGAGAGGATTGATAAATCTTTGAATATCCTCTCCAGTGCCACTGGCAAACTCTGTACTGCAGTGTACCAAAATCGATTGGCTCTTGATTACCTCCACGCAAGGGAAGGAGGGTCTGTGGGAAGTTCAACTTGTTTAATTGCTGCCTTCACATTGATGAGACTGGACGTGTCATTAAGCAGCTCACCACAGAAATAAGGCAACTCACTCATGTCCCAGGGCAGGAATGGAAAGGTTTTGATTTAACCTCCACTTCTAACTCCTGGTTCCCGAAATTGCCAGGGTTTCACCCCTCTTGATGGAGAAATGGGCCACTGAAAAGGTCCTGGCCCTGGTGGGATGCTCATAAGGACGCTCGAGCAAATATGTTGGGCTCATGCTTCATGGAGAGGAACCTGCCATTTATGAAACTACACAGTAATCTTAGGATTGGGTGAAGTTTCAATAGGGGGGAATGATACAGCATGGGTTGCACAGTAAACCCACCAGTGGCTGGCCAGGTTAGGTGGTCTTAATAGAATGGACCTTATAGATTCATTTTAGTTTGGCCTTTTACTCCAGTGCCCTGGAGTCCCAAAGTTGACTTTTAACTTCCTCATATTATAAATAGGGCTGACAGTGTGGCAAGACTCTGTAAAGGAGGGGCACAGGAAGCCAGGCGTGGGGTAGAGATACAACAGAGAAGTTGCAGAAAACTGTTGGTATGAATATCTGCTTTTGTATTTTTCCAAGATGTACTTCCCTGTTCTGAACAGGGGTTTTTACGTTTTGTATGAATACGCCTCTTTAAACGCCCTCTGATTGATGAAATTTGATTAAAGGTATAAAATCACTGCCCTGGACATAGCCAGGCAGTTCAGATGTTGGTGTGTGAACACGCTGAACTCGATGCATCCAATAAACCTGTTTCTCTTCCTTCGTGGTCTCAAGTCCTGATCTTTCGTAAGTAGATTACAAACCACAATCTGCTGCAACAGTACTAGCACATCACTTCTACTGCTTCACTGAGTTGGCACGGGGCAGACAGATATAATGGTGTATCATCCGCGTATTGATGGTAGTTAATCCCGTGCCGCCGTATGATGTCACCCAGTGGCTTCATGTAGATGTTAAATAGAAGGGGGACAGGACCGAGCCCTGCGGTACCCCATAATTTAGGGGCCTAGGGGTCGACCTCTGCCCCCCAACCAACACTGACTGCGACCTGTCCGAGAGGTAGGAGGAGAACAACCAAAGAACAATGCCTCCCATTCCCACCTCCCGCAACCATCGCAGAAGGATACCATGGTCGATGGTATCGAAGGCCGCTGAGAGGTCAAGGAGCACCAGGACAGAGGACTGACCCCTTGTAAACCTTTACACTACCTTGTAAAGGTTCATCCGCATCCCTCCCTTTCAGGAGGGAGCGGATTATCCTAAACAAGGCACCTGGGCATGATTCAGCGGATGCAATAAGAGTGGCAAAATGCAAACATTTCGCCGCCCATATTGCCAGGAGATAGGCTCTGATATAGGCTCTCATCAGTGCTCGGTCTGACTCAGATTTACTGGCCCTCCAGCAGCGCTCTAGGTATCTCTTTTGGCGCTTCATCTCCCGGAGTTCCTCGGTAAACCAAGGAGCTCTCCTGGATCCGCTACCAGGCCGCAAAGGCGCAATCTGGTTTAGAGCCTCCGTCGTCGCTGTATTCCAAGCAGCGACTAAGGACTTGACCGGACTGTGGATGAGAGTGTCAGGTATCACCCCAAGCACTGTCTGAAAACCCATGGGGTCCATCAGGCATCTGGGGTGGAACCACCTAATCGGTTCCTCCTCCCTACAGTGGGGGATTGGTTTCCGAAAGTCAAGCCTCAGTAGGAAGTGATCAGACCATGACAAGGGCAAGATCTTAATACCCCTCAACTCTAGATCACGCCTCCACTGCTCCGAGAGGAATACGAGGTCAAGTGTGTGACCCGCTGAATGAGTCAGACCCCGGATTAATTGGGTCAAGTCCATGGCTGTCATGGAAGCCATGAACTCCTGTGCCCCATCAGAGCATTCGCCGAGCGTAGGCAGGTTGAAATCCCCCAGCACCATAAGCCTGGGGAACTTTACCGCCAGCTCGGCAACTGACTCAAGGAGCAAGGGGAGGGCTGTTGCAATGCTGTTGGGAGGTAGGTATGTTAACACCAAGCCCACTTGACCCCCAAGGTCCAACTTCAACAACAAGGACTCACACCCAACAAGCTCCGGAGCAGGGATCCTACAAGGGACTAATGATCTTCGGACGATGACGGCCACTCCCCCACCCCTTTTCTGGGGTCGCAGCTGGTGGAGCACCAGGGGTCGTGGCTGGTGGAGCACCTGGAATCCCTCTGGGCACATTTCAGTGAGGGGGACTCCTCCCTCTGGGCCCAGCCAGTTTCAGTAATACATGCCAGGTCTGCCCCCTCGTCTAATATTAGGTCCCAGACGAGGGGAGCTTTATGAACCACAGACCTGGCATTTAGCAACAGCAGCCTGAGACGAGGGCCCTGACAATTCTCGCCATCTGGCCCTGGAGTGGAACTAGCAGGGCCAGAAGGGGGGATCGCTGTGACGTAGCGGACCCTCCTTCCCCGGTAATGGCTAGCCCTGAAGTTCTCATCATACCTGCCCCTCCCAATAGTGACCGCAATGCTCCGGCCCACCCCCACAACCATAGACCCCACTTCCCCTCTCAAAGCCTCTGCTCCTTCCGGTAGGTGATTTATACCAGTCATTCTAGGATGGGAGATAGACCTGGCCCCCCCTACCATTTCTGCAATCACACTCAGTGGAGGAGGCACCAGATTATGATCCCAACCCTAACATACATACACAAGCACTCACACATACAGTCCCCACAGAGTCAGTTAAAACACAAAAACTACAACAATAATAAGATTTAAAAGTGGGTACAGACATCAAACAGGCACACCATCCACACCACATTCATAAAAATTAGCGGAGCACTGAGCAAGTGCGATTTAAAACAACGATGGTATAAAGGGAAAAGGGAGAGCTGCTCCACTCCTCTCCCTTCCTTAAGTCCCAGGAAGACACCCAAGGCCAAAAGTCCATATTGTGCTAGGTGGTTGTGGCTGGAGGGGGGCAAGGCGTAAACGCCAGATGTTAGCGAGCAACAGCTTCGCAGTCCCACACCTTCCAGATCTGAGACCAGGGAGTCCAAAGTCAGGAGGTGGCTGGAACAAATCAAGAAGGGGGGAGGGAAAGCACCAGTTGTTAGGACGCCAAATCCCCACCCCTGGAACTGCCATCCTCTATTGCTCCTAACCCTAGCCCTAACCCTAACCCTAACCCTAACCCTAGCCCTAACCCTAACCCTAACCCTAACCCTAACCCTAACCCTAACCCTAACCCAAACCCAACCCTAACCCCAACCCCCAACCCTAACACTAACACTAACTCTAACCTCTATCACTCCTTCCCACAGACCAGGTGCACAATCAGATGGATGCTGCCCAGGTACCTATACCTATAAAACTATCTACCTATACTTATCTATACCTATCTATCCTATCTATACCTATCTATCCAAGGGCAGTAACGGGTGGTGAGTGGTCAAGGAGGACAGCTGTTACAGGCCAAAGCAGATGGTTGCAGGCCAAGGAAGTGGAGTGGAGAGTCAGTGCTGCGTAGGGAAACAAGCGAAGGATCCACAGCAACGAGGGCAGCAGGAGGATAAATTTCCAGCACGCATAAAGAGTGAAGGGTGAGGCTGTGGCGGCGAGAAAGGCAAGCAGGATGGAGGAGGAGCGGGGCGGCATCCAGAAGAGCTACGGCGGCAGCAACCTCAGCCAGCCGCCCGATCTGCCCGACCAAACCCCTATAGAATCCCCACCTCTCTGGGGTGATGGAGGATAGTAATAGTCGTTTATGGGATCCACAAGGGTCACCACTTGGCTGAAAGGTCCAAAAAAATGCCGGAGGATTGCAATAGGACGCTGCTATCAGCAGCTATCAGCAGCTATCAGTAGTATGACTCCGCCATCTTCCTATCCACGCCGTGAGTATAAATCCGGCCGCCGAGGGTTTCACCACTCAAGGACTTCAGATGTCCGATCGTCTCTCCTCTCTCCTCTCTCTCCCTAAAGTCCAAAACTCCGAAAACACCAAAAGTTGTAAATAAATGCTGCTGTCCGGCCGGAGGCTGTAGTAGAACGCTGCCATCAGCAGCGCGGCAGCGCCGTCTTCCTCTCGACGCCGCAGGGTGTAAATCCAGGCCATTGAGAGTTTCCCCCATTCACAAACTTCAGAATACTTCCAGGTGCCTGGTCCTCTCTCCTCTCTTGCTCCCCAGACTCCAGGCCTCCTCGGATGACCTTTGGTAATAATTTAACAGGTTTCGAAGGCTCTCTGAGGTCTTTTTTCATCCGGCTTTCTACAGAGTGAGAAAGCCAGGCAGCCATTCAGGTCTCGCACATGCGCCTGAACATCAACACCAACTTGAAAATTTGTATGGCTATAAAATCTGAATTGTAACTAAGAGTCCACCTGGCCATAAAGATGTTAGGCAGAATTGTACTCTAGCCCCAGTGCTTTTTAATCTTTACAGCAATGATATTACAGGACTTGCATCCTTTTATATGTAGATGATATGGTTCTAATGGTGCATATACAAATAGACCTGAGAAGACTTTGCAAAAGCTAAATACCTACAGGGTTCTCAGTTGAAGGCTCCTTGATGCTCTCTGGGCTTGGTTGTTTTCTGGATTAACTGATAATGTTACCTAGTTTGGGGTAATGAAACATCTGCAAAAAGCAATCAAACTCAGAGAGCACCAAGGACATCTCATTTCAATCTTGAGCTACAAATATTCTCTTTTATGAGTGTTCTCAATTATTAAAACATCTCTTCTCCTTCACTTTTTCCTTTTCCTCCTCCTCCTCCTCCTCCTCCTCTCGTTAAATATCAATGAAATAAAATATAAAGTGAGTGATGATGTTTAGGGGGGGAAAGTGTGAAATATAACTGGAAGTTAAATGGTGATCCTATCAAGCAAGTGATTTTTTTTAACTTATTTAGAAGTAGCTTTTGCCAACACAGGACAATGGTAAATCACTTTAAAAGAAGCTTGACATGGACCGAGGCAAGTGGTCTAGTGAACTATTATTTACTTATAATTTCACAGGTACAAAACAGTTCCCTTATTGAATTATGGTATGGAATTGGAATGATTTAGAAAACCTACTTCATTTGAACAAGTTCAGACCCGTTTATTAAAAAGCATAAGAACACATCAGCTCCAGCAGTCAGAGCAGAAGCAGGTATCCTTCCACATAGCCGATCAATAATTAAAGTTTTTACATATTGGCAGAGGCTTCATTCAAATAGACCCTGATAGGCTGTCCAAAATATGTTTACTGGAACTGATAAGTATGGCTCAGCCCACCTTCTGGGTAATCTGATTTATCAAAGTTATTTCACAGCATGAGTTTTTCCACCCAGTATTTACTTTCATCAGCCTCCCAGGCAAGTGTATTTTTAAACAGAGAGTCCTAGATATCAGTGCCCAAACAGACCTGGAGTTATTGGCAAAAAATAATAATAATAGATATTTAAACTGGCTGGCTAAGAACAAAATCATTTTCCAATTTGAAAATACCTGTCAATGAGTTTGATGGAATTCTTTAAAAGGGCTTATTCTAGAGCAAGATGTTGGATTCCAAGGCCAAATATGGGCATTTATATCATATGCCATACTGTGAAGAGGATGTGTGTATATGCAATGTTCCAGTCATTAAAAATATTACTCATGCTTTGTTTAACTGTCAACTCTATAGCCCTTTTAGGTTTAGATATTTAACATCCCTACTTGAAGGAGCTGCCTACTGGAACTTGAAATGCTGATTGTTCTATTTCCTTTTGGGCTCTAATGTATACATTATGAACAGAACTGCTAAGTTTATAGTCAAGGAAGTTTAGCGAAGCACCCTTATATTGAACAGGTGAGGGTGTCATGTAGAGACTATATGTTTATCTGAATGCTTATTCTTTGTATTTATATTTATATCTATGTATTTTATTATTGTATTTTCCATTATCCATTCCCCCTCTCCTGGAATTAGATCCTGTATTGTTATGTTGTTATGTTATGTTATGTTATGTTATGTTATGTTATGTTATGTTATGTTATGTTATGTTATGTTATGTTATGTTATGTTATGTTATGTTATGTTATGTTATGTTATGTTATGTTATGTTATGTTGTTATATTTTTTATTTTATTATTTTATTTTATTATGTTTGTTGTTAAGTTTTTTCTTTTTTCTTTTATTTATTATTTTATTTTATTATTTTTGTTACGTTGTATTGTGTTGTGTTATATTGTGCTGTGCTGTGCTCTGATATATTTGTGAGACTAATCAAATAATAAACAACATAATTACTTTTGAATATTAACAAATACTAAAGTTTGTTAACTGGAAAAAATGGCATGAAACCAGGGAGAGAGAGAGAGAGAGAGAGGGAGGGAGGGAGGGAGGGGGAGAGAGAGAGAGAGAGATGAACAACAAGCAAGAGATAGAAAGAGCAGGTGATTTAATAATAATTACTAATTATTATGGACAATCCAATGTAATACAGCTGTAAACAATTAACTTACATAATAATAGCAGAATAGAGTTGGAAAGCAGGACACCAGGTGATCTCTTCTCTGTTCTGCCCCAGGAAGGAAACAGTTTGGTGGACAGGGATCATGTATCCACCAATTAGTTCTGCAAAATCACCATCTCCAAAGTTGGTGACTCAGTGATTGGTAATGTAACAAAAAATATTTGCATTATTTGGAAGCATAATAAGTATTCTGAAGTCTATTCTAGAGATTCTTTTCATTCCAGTTACATTATAAGATTGAAGAAAACAATACAGAACATTTCCCTGAAATTCAGAAAATGGAGTTCCAGCATATTAGGAAGTAAATATAAAATATTCCAAATTAGTTGATAACCTGGCATTTCCCGGGTATTATTTACAGAGGGAAAATATCCGGACCAAACATAATTTCTAAAGTTGGATTTCCCCCCTTACCAGATGGAGCCCCCTTGTGGAGTACTGTGAAGCTGTTACCATGGCAACTCCACTGTGTTGTACAGTAGAAGCCATTTTACAGCAGTACAGTAGAAACCATTTTAAGGCACAATAGGCTGTATCTTAACAGAACACAATCCTCAAGGTGTTTAGGGGTGTCTTACCCCTACACTATTTATTTCCAGAGAGTAAGATAATTCCAGAAAGTAAGATAATCCTAAAATAATTCAGTCAGTGCAGCATAGCAATAGCATTTAGACTTATATACTGCTTCACAGTGCTTTACAGCCTTCTTTAAGCTGTTTACAGAATCAGCATATTTCTCCCAACAATCCTTATTTTACCAACCTTGGAAAGATGGAAGGCTAAGTCAAATTGAGCCAGTCAGAATTGAACTCCTGGCAGTAGAATGCAGAATTATCCTGCAATACTACATTCTAACCACTGTGCCACCATGGCCCTTATAGTGGTTTACATATTAAAATATTAGCTAGAATAAAGTCTAGAAAACTATAACAAAGTCCACCCTCAACTATTAATCCTGAAAGCAAAATCTTGGGTCAATCACTTTTTCCTAGTCTCAATCTACCTACAAAATCCTTGAGTTGGAATAAAGTAGAGCGGAATGTCCACATAAGCTGTATTAAATGCCTGGATGGAAGGATATAAATCAAATAAATAATAGTCCATCTACCTCCAAATGAGCAAAACCTTGTAGTTTAAGTATTTTTGACACTGTCTGTATAAATTCTTCACATATCCTTACACACAAATACACACTGTCTACCTCCATCCATCCTTCCAATCATCTATTTCTTGTTCAGTGGTCTAGATGTTTTGTCAATATAATTCTTATTATAAGAGCCGCACAGATAATCTAAGGAACAGTGAAACAGAAAAGTCCCAGGATTTGCATTCAGGACAGTGACAAACAATTCATCAACTACCACTCTTGCCTTTTGCTTGCCTCCTCCAAATACTTATTTATTCTTTCTCCAATTATTTTTTATCTTGCCGTGCAAGCCACACATTCTTCCAAGGAAGTACGGAGCAAAATAAAAATCTGCAAGAAACAGAGTTTCATGCTGGCTGGGGAATTCTGAGAGTTGGACTTCGACACTGCTCTAATTCCATCCAAATACTCTAATTTTTCTTGTTCTCCACATACTTATCCTTCAGCTAAAAGGAAGGATGCCCCAGAAATGGCAGCAGGGGATAAAGATCATCAGCCAAAAATATTTTCTCTTTTTCCAGACTTCTTAAGTGAGTTTTAAATGTGCCTTTAGATTTTATATGAATGTGCCTATGCATTTTTTTCCAGCTTTCCATCCTTCTGAGGTGGGTAAAATGAGGACCCAGATTGTTGGGGGCAATATGCTGACTCTGTAAACCACTTAGAGAAGGCTGTAAAAGCACTATGAAGTGATATATAAGTCTAGGTGCTATAGCTGTATAAAGAATTTGAAATATGACTTCCAAATTCAGAAGCAGAGATTAGTTTCTAACTTGCCAGGATGAACGGAATGGAACTAAATTCATGTGTTGAATTTTTTTGACGTTCCAAAAATAACAAACGTACACTATGAAAAGCATCAAAATTATATTTCAAATTATTTGTATTTGAAATAATCATGCTTCTTAAAATCCTATTTTTACACTAGCAAATGTCCATTTTGTTCTTGTGAAAAAAGGGCTGATATTTATGTTGCTTTAATTAATGCCATATGTTTGTAATGTTTAGTGGTAAATACTTTAATATATTTAAATTGATATCATATCTAACCTATTTCCGTGATTATTTTTCAACATTAAATAATGTAGTACTAACACAAACAGCATCCATATGTTATGTGATTGGGTACCATCTAAATAAATACATTAATAATCATAGTTATCTTCCAAGTCTAATCTTCCAGGATGTTTATTTAATACAATATGCAACTAAAGTATAATACTATTGAGATTTTATGGAAAATAAATACAACTTTGCAGTAACTTGCCAAAAAAGTTATTTTATGATTTTCTTTTTTTATATATTAAGACAGTGAAATTCTTGTTTTTGTCAACATTCCTTACCATCTCTTATCATAATAAACTCAAATAAAACAACAAAACATCTGTAATGTTTTGAAAGATATATATATATATATCTGACCCACTTATGCTAATTATTGTATCAGTCAGTAGCAGATTAATTACCAAAGGGGATGTATATTGAAATTTCATTGCCAATGACAGTTGAAAAATTTCACCCTTCATTTTAACTTTAAAAATATTTAAAGAACCAAAAAGCATAATAGTGGACTAACTGTCAATGCTTGAAAGGAACAAAAAAAAAAAGTCCAATGAACATTAAATATTAGCAAGTCTTTGCATTTTTGAAATGATGTAAAGCCACCCGAGAAGACAATATAATTGCCTTTAATCCCTAGGATACCAGGATGTCTTTTATCACAAGAACAATACCTCTAGGTCTAGGATCAGGGACTAATTTACAAATCTGCCAGCCCATTAACAATATGATTGTCATTCATAATCACCGGATCCCTTCGGTATCCAGAAGAATTTGGAAGCATTTCATCTTAACTCTTCCACTGTCCTTAAAATAAATTATGCAGGTGGACTCTTAAAGATATAGTGAGATTGGAACTTATAGCATTGCTAGATCAACTCCTTGACATACTTTCTACTGCCAATATGGAAGAGGTCTGAAGTCATAGCCTCTTTGTAAAACCAGTGACAGTTATCTGCCATTTGTGATATACGGAGCAACTCTTTTTTTTTAAAAAAAAGCAATGGAGCGTATCCAATTTTAGATTTCCATTCTCCCTTTGACTTGATAAGATGCTACATTCTGGTATGACTATATTTCTGGATGCAAAAGATGAGGGACTACCCTTTAGGCATACAAATCTGACATTAGCAGCAGCCAATGCTCCTTTCTTCATACCAATTTGATTTTCAACTAAGGATGGTATGTGTGGGGAGGGGGGGAGGAAATTCTATACACGGTCCTTTTTCGTTCACACTCCTCCAGAGTACATTGTGTTTCTGTCATAGGGAAGATTTTGTGAGAAGCTAATTAAAAGATCCATGAATGAGTGAGGGTTAAACTCACAAGCTCTGCTCATTAACAGTCATTCACCTCAGAATATTTTGAGATAATTCTTTTCAGCCTTGGAAGGGAAGAAAGGAATAACACTAGACAACAGTTAAAGAAAAAAAAACATATTTTGTTAGACAAGCACAAATTTCTCTTCCACAATGATGGCAAGATCTAATTTAATGAGGAGAATCCCTTCCCTTGAGCTTCTTGTTTCTTCTTCCAGGGGAAAAAAAAAAAACCAAAACAAAACAAATATCACTAATGAACATGTTCCCCTCCAAGAAATTGGAAAAGGGGGGGGGATTTGAAGAATCAGAACCATTTTGTTAATTGTCTTTTTCCTGCTGTTTCCATGGCAATACTGGCTACCAGACTTCACCACAGAGTGACAGTCGGACAATTCACACACTGCACCCTTTCAGGCACGCTGAATGGCTGTGAAAGAGACAGGACAGGCTCCATTCAGAAAACATGTGATATCTCCTCAATGCATTACCTTTCATCCACATCTCCCAAATTGCAGTTAATTTAATTCTAAACAAATGGCTATAAGGGGGACAAATGAGGATTAGAAGGAAAAGAACATCTTGAGCGCTAATGGGGACCGTTTGTGCAAAGAACAACTGAACACTTTCTTCTGCTGCCAAGAATATTGGATTGAAAGGTGGACTTTCTCTCTTCTGCTGGGCCTTAATTTAGACTCTATATCAACAATGAAGAAAAGAAAGGGGGAGGCAGGTTGAACACAATTTATCCATGAGGGCAACATAAGAATAAGCCCACACTGTTTTGTTCCGTCAGGACTGTGCACAGCATGGTTTGTCTAAGAAACACATTTCTCATGTGCTGCTTTCACTCATAATGCCAGCATGCCTGGGGCTACCAGAAGCAGGCAGCAAAATAATCAAGATGACCACTAGAAGGCACCAAAACACCATTGTCTTTGGTTCTTTCAGGACTCTGCAGCCATTTGCAGCCTGGATTGTCCAGTCCCAAACTTGGCTTTGGATAAGTCTAGAACTAAGCTTCCTTTTCCGTAATAATCAACAGAGCCATAAGAAATATTTTTTTTTAATCCCAGTTGTCCTCAACCTATGGCCACAATCAGGATTCAGAATGATCATTGCCAAGCAAGGCAGTTATTAAATGAGTCATGCCCAAATTTATGACCATTTTTGCCATGGCCGTTAAGTGAATCATGTGGTCATTAAGCAATTCCTCCATTACTTGTTGGAAAACACAAATTGCAATCACGTAAATCCGGGTTACTGCAACCGTTGAAAAATACATGCTGGTTGCCAAGCAATAGGAACAGCACTTACATAACTTACATTGTTTTACAGCCCTCTCTAAGCGGTTTACAGAGTCAGCCTCTTGCCCCCACAATCCAGGTCCTCATTTTACCCACCTAGGAAGGATGGAAGGCTGAGTCAACCTTGACCCTGGTGAGATTTGAACTGCCAAATTGCAGGCAGCCGGCAGTTGGCAGAAGTAGCCTGCAGTACTGCATTCTAATCATGGCATCACCGTGGCTCAAGCACTTGAATTTTGATCACATGACTCTGAGGATGTTACAGTGGTTGTAAGTACAAAATCTGGTTATAAATCATTTTTTTGAATGGGCACTAAACAAATAGTAGTAAGTTGAGGAATACCTGTGCTCAAGGAACTACAAATATGTGTGCTACTGGGGCAGTGTATATATAGTATTTATATTCCACATAGTCCTTCCCATCCATTCTATTTTAACTTGATAAATCATTCCTTTCCTCCAATGAATTTTCTATGGCTGCTGAATAAAATCATATGGCTGCTTATTATCTCTTCCCATCAGTGGTAGGATTCAGAGGTGGGTTTCTACCGGTTCAGACCGGTTCAGCTGAGTAGGTAGTAACATGGCCAGACATGTGCCTGAACCGGTTCTATGCTCGGTGGCGCCATCTTGATTTCCTGTTCTCCAGAACAATCTTCATTGGAAAAATGTAATTCCCCCCCCCCCCTTTGTAATGTTGTGCACATGCACAGACCTTTTAAGGTGCAAAAATGTTTCACGCATCCAACCGATAGTCATGGCGGTAAGAATCCATCTCGGTGGGATTCAAATAATTTAACAATCGGTTCTCTGCCCTAATGACCAGCTTTTGTCACATGACCATGTGACTGAGTGGGCATGGCCAACTCAACATCACTCACATCAGGCGCTTTGCCTTAGCTGTTCCAATGTAATAAGAGTTAACCGGAGAGGTAGTTTCTATAAGCAGGGCAATAAAGATTAGGCTAGAAACAGTACTGCCTTCCTTACAGGATTAGCCCTGTAAAGTAATAAAAAATAAAATGAGATTTCTTCCAACAACCAGTTCTCCGAAACCGCTGAGAAAGTTAACAACCGATTCTCCCAAATAGGTGCAAACTGGCTGAATCCGACCACAGCTTCCCATACCCTATATTATTTCCCTTGAAGCTTTTTTATACGTGTATGTTTTTATATTTTTGCAAATGCATCCCCTAAACCAATTATTGGTTATTGTTTAGCTAAGCAAGATATGAGACCTGGAAGCCATCTTTTAATTTGGGTCTTCTTTTGTTAGGGGTATTTTTGGAATCCTGACATAAGAATCCATATTTCTGCTGATATTCCTACATTTCTGAATTACTTGCCATATGAAATGTTATAGCAGAATAACAACAATTGTCTTTAAGTTCAGATGATTTTTATCAGTCAGTCCAATACTGGATGGTACAAAAGATTCTCAGGTTTTTCCCCCCTGATTTTTTCATCCTACCAATTATAAGTTCAGTTCAATGCTACTCTTTACAAATCCAGCACAAAAGTATAGAATTGTACATATATGTCTTCTTGTAAAACTCTTAATTTATGTTTCATTTTCCCGTACTTCTCCCTACTGTGCTTACTCACTGATAGATTTCTCAAAATTGTTCATTGACTTCATTTCTCATTCTTTTCAGTTCACAAACCTAGTTAACAAAAAACCCCTCTTCTTTTAGATTGCTTAAAAGTGAACATGTACTTAAAACATAGAATAATGTTACTGCCCTCAAATAACTTTGATTTCTATATGATTTTAAAAAGGTAATATATTATTTCTGATCAATTTCTTAAGAAAAAAATCACAGTTAATTGTGATTTTCAAGAATTGCTATGTAAGTGTGAACTGATATTTGTAAGGCAGCAATTCATCAGGTCAAGAAGCTTTATATTTGTCATATCTTCTTTAAAATGTCTCCGGAAATATAGATAGGGAGCAGCTAACATAAAGCTGAAATTAGATTCTACAGGCATAATTAACCAAAGTTGCTTTTTATATTCTATTTTTTTTAAAAAAATCTTAAAATATATTATATTAGTGAGGAGGCCATATTACAGGTAGTTTATGGGTTATTTACATTGCTAAGCAAGACAGCTGTTAAATAGGTTTTGCCCATTTTACGATCTTTCTTCCTTCATTATAAAGGGAATCACTACAGTTATTCACTTAGTAGTAACAGGGTTATAAGTGAATCTGTTTACCCCATTGACTTTGCTTGACAGATGGTCACAAAATGGGAGCATATGACCCCAGGACATTGCAACTGCCATAAATATGAACCAGTTGCAGGGGTAGGTTCTGCCTGGCTTTACTGCTGGTTCACTCGCGCATGCGCTTCACGCGTGCATGCGGGATGCACGCTGTGTGCACATGCACAGTTCAATTAAAATTGTTCTGCACGTGTAGAACTAAAAAATAAGATGGTGGTGACGACGACGATGAGGGAACTGGTTCGGGGGCGTGGCAGGCCTGGGTTGCTGCTGGTTCCAGCGGCCCAGGCTGCCATACCACTACCAGTTTGGCCGAACCAAGCTGAATAGGTAGAAACCCACCACTGGCCAGTTGCCAAGCATCCAAATTTGGTTCAGGTGACCACAAGGATGCTACAATGGTTGTAAGGGTGAAATACATTCATAATTCACATTTTTCAATGCCGTTGTAACTTTGAATGATCACTAAATGAATGGTGATAAGCTAAGGATCCCTGAATAGTTAGAATGATTCTGGACAAAGAAAACAAGAGCACAATAAATAAATCACCTGAAATCAAGAGTAAAATAATGAGGCTAGGTTTTGACTTTTGCTGTATTTGGTGAGCTGTAGATTCACTTACTATCAACAATCCCGCTTGATTAGCATTAGCAAATCCTGCCAGGTGCACAGAATGTTTTCTTTAGCAAATAATGTTTTATTAAATAGTACATTCAGGCTGAGTTGAAGCTAACAAAAAAAATTCTTTTATCTTATAACTCAAGGGTGTCAAACTGTTTGCCTGCAGGCCGGATGCGTCATATGCAGGCCACGCCCATCCCAGCGTGGGTGAAATGTCACATGACAGCAGTGTCATGCCACGAGTTTAACATCCATGTTGTAATGGACAGTTCAAAAACGTTAGTTCTTTACCTATATTTTACTTATTATTTTATCTCATTGTTTTATTTTATTATGTATTTATTTAGAAAATTTATATGGCTGCCTGACTTATTCCCAAGTCTCCAGTCAGCTTACAGAAATAAAACTCCAATACTAAAGCCAACAGTTCCTTACCTCCAATATTCAAACCAAATGTCATAGTTTGTTTTCTTATGAACATATATCAATTGAATACCATGGTATTCAGTTATCTTTGACTATCGCTTTTGGCCCCAAAGAAGCTATGGAAGATGTCCAATCTCCATCACTGGAGATTTTTAAGAAGAGGCTGGACCAGTAGTGGGATTCAGCCGGTTCGCACCTATTCGGGAGAACCGGTTGGTAACTTTCCAGGCAGTTTTGAGAACCAGTTGTTGGAGGAAATCTCCTTTTGTTTTTCCCCACTTTACAGGGCTAATCCTGTAAGGAAGGCAGGAAGGAAACATTCTGGTGTTGTTTCTAGCCTCATCTTTGTTGACCTGCTTACAGAAACTGTCTCTCCGGTTAACCCTGATTACATTGTAAGAGCTAAGGCGAAGCACCCATCGACGGGAGTGACGCTGAGTTGGCCACACCCACCCAGTCATGTGGCCACTGAGCCCCGCCTACATAGCTGGCCATTAGGGCAGAGAACCAGTTGTTAAATTATTTGAATCCCACCACTGGGCTGGACAGCCACTTGTTTGAAATGGTATAAGATCTCCTGCTTGAATAGGTAACTGGACTAGAAGACCTCTGAGGTCCCTTCCAACTCTTTTATTCACATGTGTATAATGGATCTGAGATTGGGAAAAAACTGAGTGATTCTTTTCATGTGTCTATGCAGTTATTTAGAATATGCTTAAAATACTTTCAAGAATAGAAATTTCTAAGGTAGTGCTTGGGTATTCCAAAGTATAGAATGCCAAAATCAGCATACTGAAAAGCAGAGACATCGTCCTGCCAATAAAAGTGTGTATAGTCAAGGCTACGGTTTTCCCAGTTGCAATGGATGAATGTGAAGCTTCTAATGAGAGATTCAGGTAGTCCTCAACTTATATCCAAAATTCATCTCAGAAATTGTGTTGCTAAGTGAGAAATTCGTTAAGAGAGTTTGTTCCCATTCTACGACTTTTCTTGCCACATTTGTTATGTGAATCATTGCAATCGTTAAATTAGTATCACACTTGTTAAATGGATCTGGTTTCCCTGTTGACTTCGTTGGTCAGAACGTGGCAAAAGATGACCACATGACCCCTACAACCGTCATAAATATGAACCAATTGTCAAGCATCTGAACGTAAATCACATAACCATGGAGATGCAGCGATCGTCATAAGTGTAAAAAATGGTCATAAGTCACTTTTTTCAGTGCTGTTGTAACTTCAAATGGTCATTAAATGAACTATTGTAAGTTGAGACTAACTATTACACTTTAGGCCTAATTTAATTTGTCATCTAATTGGGCTCTGAAGGACTGGAATTGACTATTTGCCTCAAAACAATGAAATCCAGTTGCAATGTATGGCTGTGAACGTTGGACCACAAGAAAGGCTGAGCACCAAAGAATTGAGGCCTTTGAACTCTGGTGCTGGAGAAGACTCCTGCGAGTCCCTTGGACTGAAAGATGATCAAACTAGTCAGTCCTAGAGGAGATCAACCCTGACTGCTCTTTAGAAGGCCAGATCCTGAAGATGAAACTCAAATACTTTGGCCACCTAATGAGAAGGAAGGACTCACTGGAGAAGAGCCTAATGCTGGGAAAGATTCAGGGCAAAAGCAAGATGGGACAATAGAGATTGAGGTGGCTGGATGGAGTCACCAAAGCAGTCAGCATGAGCTTAAATGGACTCCAGAGGATGGTCGAGGACAGGAAGGCCTGGAGGAACATTTGTCCATGGGGTTGTGATGTGTGGGACACGACTTCGCAACTAACAATGCCGAAATATAACACAATAAAGGTACATTTCTTCCTTAAGTCATGTTCAGCTGCTGACCTTGCCTTCTTCAGAGAAATTTTTGAACATTACAGCTCTGGAGTTTTGTAATGTATCTTAAATGAAATACACATTTTTGCATCTGAGTGCCATTGTGTATATGCATTTTCTATAGGCCTCTGTAAGGTTTCTGTAGGAAAAATAGAGACAAGACTAGAATTCTACTCTTGCTAAACAAAACAAATCTTACCCAGAAATTTATTATCATATGAACTATGAAGGGACGAGTTTTGAGGGACATGGTGCAAATATATCAATAAAGAACTTTTATTAAGAGAGTTAACTGATGAAAACTTTCTTTCATATAGATGGGAAAACATTGCCACCCTGTGGTTGAATGTATTATAACTGTGGTCAGAAAATAGGGATTTCGTTCCAAATATTTTTGTTGCAAGATTTGCTGCAAGAAAGAATATGCTGATTGACCAGATCTTAGCCTCATTCTGCCAGTGACGTGGCTCTGGATTGCATTTATGCACCAAATGTTTGCTTCTTATATCTTTTGCTCCCATATTTGCAGGCAACATAGTGTTTCCAGAGACTTTCCCAGCCACTTGCCAGTCTCCTTGCTTTATCTTGGTGGCGATGCTTCAGAGAGTTTCAACATGCAACTCCCACACAAGAGAGTTAAGAGTTTCCTCATATTGAATGTAAGGTTTGCACAATGGGAATCATAATCAAGCTTCTCCATAGCTGGGAACACCAATGTGGAAAGCTTGTAAAAACATTACAGATTCTAGACCAGGGTGTCAAACTCGATTTCATTGAGGGCTGCATCAGGATTGTGTTTGACCTTGGGGGGGGTGGGGGGTTGACATAGCCAGAGTGGGTGTGGTCATGGTGGGCATGACCAGCTCGATGTCACTCATGTTATGGGCATCCTTGGTGGCCAAGTGCTAAGGCATGACTGCCCTCAGACGCTCCCTGCCTCTCATTATAATCTCCTTCCTTCCTTCCTTCCTTCCTTCCTTCCTTCCTTCCTTCCTTCCTTCCTTCCTTCCTTCCTTCCTTCCTTCCTTCCTTCCTTTCTTCTTTCTCTTTTTCCTTCTCTTTTTCCTTCTCTTTTCCTTCTCTTTCTTCTTCCTTCCCCTCTTTCCTTCTTTTTCCTTCTTTGATTTTTCCCCCATCTTTCCTCTTTCCCTTTCTCCTTTCCTGTTTCTTCTTGGATGCTCAAATACAAATGGGGAAACACTTCTCCTTTTGTTTTGTTTTGCTTTTAGTTTGTCTTGCTATTTCTTTGCCAGCAAACTCACTCTCTCTCTCTCTCTCTCTCTCTCTCTCTCTCTCTCTCTCTCTCTGTGTGTGTGTGTGTGTGTGTGTGTGTGTGTGTGTGTGTGTCTGGCAAAGGGCTGCAGGAGGCTGTTGCAGCTAAAAGAAGGGCCAGGGAGGGCTATGCATGGCCCTTCTGAGCACTGTTTTCTCTGGCAGAGGCACCACAGGCTGGATTTAAGCACCCCACAGGCCGGATCCAGCCCAGGGGCCCTGAGTTTGAGAGCCCTCTTATAGACCATATGTGATGCCTTGTGTGCAGTAATCTGAAAATGGCATCTGCACAGTTAAAATGTTTGGGACAAGAACTGTATATATGTCACTTGTGTGCCACCATTAATCTATATCAACCTGGGATGTTTGGGTTTAACACAAGTGAAGATTTAAAAATCTGGTCGCTTTTGAATATCAGTAGGCTAAGTAGACTTAATCTAAGGTGACCAGATTTTCAGATTGGTAAAGAGGGACACCATTGACCGGGGGGGGGGGGGCTTGATTAAAAATTTTATATTTTGTCAAAAGGTCACACAAGGCGATTATATGACCCCAGGACACTGAAAGCATCATAAATATGAATCTGTTGCCAAACATCAAAATTTGGATCACGTGACCATGAGGATGCTTCAACGGTCGCTAAGTGTGAAAAATGGTCACTGTGTGAAAAATGGTCATGGCCGTTGTAACTTTGGTCACTAAATGAACTGTTTGAAAGCTAAAGCTAGCTTGCATTATGCTAGCTTACATTTTCAAGAGAGAGAAGCTAAACTCCTTATTAGAATTGAAATAGAAATGAGTAGAGTAGAGTAGAGTAGAGTACAATAGTTTATTACCCAAGTGTGATTGGACACACAAGGAATTTGTCTTCGGTGTACATAAATAAAATAAAATAAAATAAAATACATTCATCAAGAATCATAAGTTACAACACAGTGATAGTCTCTCTCTCTCTCTCTCTCTCTCTCTCTCTCTCTCTCTCTCTCTCTCTCTCTCTCTCACACACACACACACACACACACACACACACACACACACACACACAAATACACACACACACACACTCCTCCTCTGGATTCAATGGGATTTTTAGAAAATCCACACTCCTGTGCACACACTCCTCTTTCTTTCTCTCTCTCCTCCTCTGGATTCAATGGGATTTTTAGAAAATCCACACTCCTGTGCACACACTCCTCTTTCTTTCTCTCTCCCCTCCTCTGGATTCAATGGGATTTTTAGAAAATCCACACTCCTGTGCACACACTCCTCTTTCTTTCTCTCTCCCCTCCTCTGGATTCAATGGGATTTTTAGAAAATGTTTCTGACTTCGGCTGGTGGGAACAGCTTTCCCCTTTCCCCGTCCAGTTTGGCAACAAGTCTAGCGGAGGGCTCTCCCCATCACCGATGACCGGGGCAGAGTGGGGATAGCGAGAAGGCAGGCCCGACTCTTCTTGGCTTCTGCCTCTCCTAGCAGCATACAAGAAACCCCGCGATCTCCGGTCTCTCTTAACTTAGATATGGAAACGGCCAATAGGAACGGCTCGTGGTCACAGATCAAAAGAGGAGATCGTGATGGAGAAAGAACATCCATTAGCGCTGACCTCCCTCCCTTCCCTACTTCTGCGCATCTCGAAACCACCGCGTTTTTCCCATGGACAATGAGCTCTCCCTCAGACCTTTTATGATACAGCCACGCGCGGCCAGACTCCAAATAAGTTCTAACTAGGTTACCCAGCCCATGGAAGCCAGCAGCGTATGGACAGGGGAACGAATGAGCCCATTCGTTCCCCACTCATCTGCCCGCTCACACGCTACAATAGCCAGCCCGTGCAAGCCAGCAGCGTCTGGACAGGGGAACGAATGGGCGGCTCATTCGTTCCCCACTCATCTGCCCGCTCACACGCTACAGTAGCCAGCCCATGCAAGCCAGCAGCGTCTGGACAGGGGAACGAATGGGCGGCTCATTCGTTCCCCACTCATCTGCCTGCTCACACGCTACAGTAGCCAGCCCATGCAAGCCAGCAGCTTATGGACAGGGGAACGAATGGGCGGCTCATTCGATCCCCACTCATCTGCCTGCTCACACGCTACAGTAGCCAGCCCGTGCAAGCTAGCAGCGTATGGACAGGGGAACGAATGGGCGGCTCATTCGTTCCCCAGTCATCTGCCTGCTCACACGCTACAGTAGCCAGCCCGTGCAAGCCAGCAGCGTATGGACAGGGGAACGAATGGGCGGCTCATTCATTCCCCACTCATCTGTCTGCTCACACACTACAGTAGCCAGCCCATGGAAGCCAGCAGCGTATGGACAGGGGAACGAATGGGCGGCTCATTCGTTCCCCACTCATCTGCCTGCTCACACGCTACAGTAGCCAGCCCGTGCAAGCTAGCAGCGTATGGACAGGGGAACGAATGGGCGGCTCATTCGTTCCCCACTCATTTGCCTGCTCACACGCTACAGTAGCCAGCCCATGGAAGCCAGCAGCATATGGACAGGGGAACGAATGGGCGGCTCATTCGTTCCCCACTCATCTGCCTGCTCACACGCTACAGTAGCCAGCCCGTGCAAGCCAGCAGCGTCTGGACAGGGGAACGAATGGGCAGCTCATTCGTTCCCCACTCATCTGCCCGCTCACACGCTACAGTAGCCAGCCCATGCAAGCCAGCAGCGTATGGACAGGGGAATGAATGGGCGGCTCATTCGTTCCCCACTCATCTGCCTGCTCACATGCTACAGTAGCCAGCCCATGCAAGCCAGCAGCGTCTGGACAGGGGAAAAAATGGGCGGCTCATTCGTTCCCCACTCATCTGCCTGCTCACACGCTACAGCAGCCAGCCCATGGAAGCCAGCAGCGTATGGACAGGGGAACGAATGGGCGGCTCATTCGTTCCCCACTCATCTGCCTGCTCACACGCTACAGTAGCCAGCCCATGGAAGCCAGCAGCGTATGGACAGGGGAACGAATGGGAGGCTCATTCGTTCCCCACTCATCTGCCTGCTCACACGCTACAGTAGCCAGCCCGTGCAAGCTAGCAGCGTATGGACAGGGGAACGAATGGGCGGCTCATTTGTTCCCCACTCATCTGCCTTCTCACACGCTACAGTAGCCAGCCCATGGAAGCCAGCAGCGTATGGACAGGGGAACGGATGGGCGGCTCATTCGTTCCCCACTCATCTGCCTGCTCACACGCTACAGTAGCCACCCCGTGCAAGCCAGCAGCATCTGGACAGGGGAACGAATGGGCAGCTCATTCGTTCCCCACTCATCTGCCCGCTCACACGCTACAGTAGCCAGCCCCTGCAAGCCAGCAGCGTATGGACAGGGGAACGAATGGGCGGCTCATTCGTTCCCCACTCAACTGCCCGCTCACACACTACAGTAGCCAGCCCATGCAAGCCAGCAGCGTCTGGACAGGGGAACGAATGGGCGGCTCATTCGTTCCCCACTCATCTGCCTGCTCACACGCTACAGTAGCCAGCCCATGGAAGCCAGCAGCGTATGGACAGGGGAACGAATGGGCGGCTCATTCATTCCCCACTCATCTGCCTGCTCACATGCTACAGTAGCCAGCCCGTGCAAGCCAGCAGCGTATGGACAGGGGAACGAATGGGAGGCTCATTCGTTCCCCACTCAACTGCCCGCTCACACGCTACAGTAGCCAGCCCGTGCAAGCCAGCAGCGTCTGGACAGGGGAACGAATGGGCGGTTCATTCGTTCCCCACTCATCTGCCTGCTCACACGCTACAGTAGCCAGCCCATGGAAGCCAGCAGCGTATGGACAGGGGAACGAATGGGCGGCTCATTCGTTCCCCACTCATCTGCCTGCTCACACGCTACAGTAGCCAGCCCGTGCAAGCTAGCAGCGTATGGACAGGGGAACGAATGGGCGGCTCATTCGTTCCCCACTCATCTGCCTGCTCACACGCTATAGTAGCCAGCCCGTGCAAGCCAGCAGCATATGGACAGGGGAACCAATGGGTGGCTCATTCGTTCCCCACTCATCTGCCTGCTCATACGCTACAGTAGCCAGCCCATGCAAGCCAGCAGCATCTGGACAGGGGAACGAATGGACGGCTCATTCGTTCCCCACTCATCTGCCCGCTCACACGCTACAGTAGCCAGCCCAGCGAGCTAGCAGCTGATGGGTGGGGGAGGGCGGCAGCGGCTCGCGCAGAGAACCGCTCAGTTCCGGAGCTTCTGCCGCCCGTGGCGGTGCAGCGCACAGGGGCTGGCTGTGACGCAAGGAGATGAAATGAACTCCGCAAACGGGGAGAAGGAGGAGAGGAGGCCTGTCTCCTGCCCATAGCGCCTCCCGATTCCCACTGGTACCAATCTATAACATGATTACTCACCAGTGAGTAAGCGCAGCTGCAACCAAAAGACGAAATGAAATGGAGACTCGCGCAGGCGTGCTAAGCTAAGTGGACTCCAGCCAATCAGTGAGCTGGTTGGCCAGCTCACTGATTGGCTGGAGTCCAGGCCAATTAAATCAGTGAGCGGCAGGCTGGGCTGGCTTAAATTTGTAGGTAGCATAGAACAGAACGATGAGCCAGCCCAGCAGCTGATGGGCGGGAGCTGCCAGCGCCAAAAAAAGCGTGCCTTTTGAAAAAGCGGGCGGGACGCGGGAAAATGTATCAAAAAGCGGGGGTGTCCCGCCAAAAGCGGGACGTCTGGTCACCTTAACTTAATCAAAAGTCATATTCTAAGTGTCCTATGCAAATCACTTTATACAGTGATATACATTGTACAGAGAAGAGCAACAAAGATGATGAGGGGACTGGAGGATAAAATATATAAAGAACGGTTGCTGGAATAGATTACGTCTAGTTTAATGAAAAGAAGGACTAGGGGAGGCATGTTAGCAGTGTTCCAATATCTCAGGGGCTGCCACAAAGAAGGAGTCAAACTATTCTTCAAAGCACCTGAGGCAGGGGTGGGTTCTTACCGATGTTGGTACCAGTTCGCTTCATGAACCAGTGATACGTTTGTGTGTGTGTGTGTGTGTGTGTGTGTGTGTGTGTGTGTGTATTCTCACACATATAAGAATGTTACTGGAAGAGAATGCCTATTACAAATAATATATCAAGGATCTGCAATGGAAGGTTTAAAGAACATCCATCAACATGGCAGCCATATGTTTTTTTTCCCCTTGAAGAACACAAGCCTGCACAAAAGAAAATTCAGATTATTATTATTATTTCATTCAGTTAACATGAGACTCAGTCAACTGAATATTTAAAAATGCAGCACAAATATCATTGACTGGTGCTGATGGTTGATACAGGTTGCTGCCAGCTTCCTAAGTATCAACCAAGTATCTTCTTAAAATATATGATGCTCCTAGCAGCACAGTTTTTTGCAGTTCTGCTGGTGTTATTTCAGGAAGCTGCAATTTGTTAATGTGTTTTGTAAAATTCTTGGACATGGGGCCAAGTGCCCCGACGACAATGGGTATCATTGTCACATGTTTCATACATATTTTTGATGTTCAGGTCACGATATTTCGTTATTTTTTCCAGGTTTCTTCTTCAACTCCGGTGTCTCCTGGTACAGCAATATCAATAAATTGTACACTTCATTTTTTGACAACTGTGGTATCTGCTGTGTTGTGTCCAAATCCTGGCACCCGTTGGTGATGATTGACACCTCCATATTTGAAAGTCCCACAAGATCTTCACCTTTCTATTTTCAACAACTTTTTTCCCACTTTATGTTCCCATGACTTCCTGGGTACAGGTAAGTTGTATTTTTTACATAATGACCAGTGGATTAGTTTAGCAACTCAGTCATATCTAGCTTTGTAATCAGTTTGTGCGATTTGGTGCAATCACATATTAAATGTCAAACAGTTTCAATTTTGTTGTTGCAAAGTGGGTGCTTTGGATTGTGAGTGGATTTTTGTATCTTCGCTTTTATGGCATTAGTTTAGTGCTTATTAGTGCTTGTTCTTGAGCAGCCAGTATTAAACCTTCTGTTTCTTTCTTGATGGTTCCCATCTTAAGCCATGTCCATGTCAAGTTGTTTTCCTTCAGTATTTTTTAATGCAACTTTGTCCATGCAAAGTTTTGGTTTTCCATCCAGTTTGTCATCCAGCTGTTTTTCCTTATATTCTGCCTTTTTTCTGTTGTTTTAACAATGTTCTCCATTTTCACAGCCTGCATCAATTTTTATGTACTTTGGTTGTTGTTGTTGTTGTTGTTGTTACGATGATTATGATTACGATCCAATTCCGAACTAATGACTTTCTGTGCAGAATTTTTGCAGCCTCGATTAGGATCAGTGACTCAAACTTTATTTAAAGTTTCATATATTTTTTCTGTAATAAGTAATATTTTGGTCAAAAATAAATAATTTCTATCAGAACCCACTCTGTGTCATTTAAAGCAGTGTTTCCATATCTGAAGAGCTGCTACAAAAAAAAGAAAGAAAAGAAGAAGGAGTCAACTTATTTTCCAAAGCACAGAATGCAAGGCAAGAAACAACGGATGGAAACTAATCCAGGAGAGAAGCAATCTGGAATTAGTTTAGTTTAGTTTTATTGAACTTGTATGCCACCCTATTCCCCAAGGGGACTCAGGGTGCCTAACAAACTAAATAGGGGAAGAGGGAAGTTCAAAAAAACGAAAAGACAGACAAATACAAACAGATTAAAAACTCATCAACAGCCGCAACAAATTCGAGTGGGGCTGGGAACTCATCAGCCCCAGGCCTGCCGGAACAGCCAGGTTTTAACGGCTTTTAGGATAAAACGGCTTTTAGGAATTAAGGATAAATTTCCTGAAAGTTAGAAGAATTAATCAGTGGAACAACCTGCCTTCAGAAGTTGTGAATGCTCCAACAGTGGAGGCTTTTAAGAAGAGACTGGACAGCTACTTATCTAAAATAGTATAGGATCTCTTGCTTGGGGGAGTGATGGATAAATAGAATGTCTCTTCCTACTTTGTTATCCTCCTATTATTTAAAATGTACTGGCAACTTTCAGTAAAAGATGATGCCCTAAAAAATTAATCACTAATCTAATTCCCAAAGAATCATTTGCCAGGCTTGGCAAGCCAGAGCACAACATTTGATTACAGTAACACAACAGTTGTAATTGCCAAGAAAGGAAAAAAATATATAAAATATACCAGCTTTACCTGGCCAGTAAATCAAAAGCAGTCGATCTGCTTGGTATGAGTATCTTAATAAAATGAGCAATTCAATAAAACAAATATATTTTTAAAAAAATATCAAATCAAGACATATACAAATTTTTCTGAGCCAAGGATTATACTTGGTTTTTGGACAATCATATCAATAAACATCCAAAAAAGCTGTAAGTGAGGTTATGATTAAAAAAAATTGATTTCTATTCAGAGATAATTAAAATTGAATATATTTAGAATATTTGGTGCTGGTCACACATTTAATCAGTTTCCTTTTCTCTCACTTGTAAAAAAATATATTGTGATTTGGGAATAATTACTGGGTTTAGGAGTAAGAATTTTAAGTACCACATACTACTTTAAGATTGCAGAGTAAGCCTCTTTGAAATAGGCTGCAGCTGAATCAGATCAATGGATGAATAAAATAGAAACATTGGAGCATCCAGTTTCAATAAACTGCATAGGAAAACTTTCAATACTAGCCACTTGACGGATGGATTACGAAAATGGATAGCAGGGAGCAGAGATATACGGAGAGCCCTTGACTTACAACTGGCCATTTAGTGACCATTCAAAACTATAGGTAAAAGTTACAGTTCCCCTCTCACACATATGTGCTAGTCATTCTCGACTCTAGGAGGCAATGCTCATCTCTGTTTCAAAGCCAAACAGCCAGCATTGTCCAAAGATGTCTCCGTGGTCATGTGGCCAGATGACTAAATTCTGAAGGTGCATGCAACACGGTTACATTCCCACCAAAGTGGTCCCTATTTTTCTACTTGCATTTTTACATGCTTTCAAACTGTTAGGTTGGCAGAAGCTGGGACAAGTAATGGGAGCTCACTCCGCTACGTGGAACTAGGGGTTCAAACTGCCGAACTGCCAACCTTTCTGATCAACAAGCTCAGCATCTTAGCTACTGAGCCACCACATCCAAAGGTGGTATTCAACCAGTTCTGACAGGTTCTGGAGAACCAGTAGCGGAAATGTTGAGTAACTCAGAGAACTGGCAAATTGGCTGGCCCCACCCCTGCTGTCTCCCAGCCTCCCAGCTGATCTTCTTTTGTTGCCCTGAATAGGATAACAGAACTGGAAAGCAGGTTAGTGGGGTGGCGAGGGAATGGGGATTTTGCAGTATCATTCTGCTGCCATGTCCACAAGGTCACGCCCTTAAAGCTACACCACATCCACAAAGCCACATCTACAGAACCAGTAAAGTACAAGTTTTTGATCATAGAGATGCAGCATCTCTATGGTCAAATGATCAAAATTCAGATACTTGGCAACTGACTATTTATGATTGTTACACATCCCAGGCTCATCTTTTGCTGCCTTCTGACAAGTAAAGCAAATGGGAAAGCCAGATTCACTTAACAACCATATTGCTAATTCAACAACTTTACTGATTCACTTAACTATGGCAAGAAAGGTCGTAAAGTGGAGCAAAAACAAATACCTTGCTTAGCAACAGAAATTTTAGGCTTAATTGTGGCCATAAGACTACCTAAATCAAAGACGAATCTTAAACCCTAAAGTGAGAGAAATTCAATGTTAACTGAAAATATTTTATATGTATTAAACTTTGGCCCCACTTCTACTCCTAAGAGAGACCCATTGAGTTCAATGATGGAGCTGATTCCAGTTAAAAATTGGGGATCTAGGCTTACAGTCAAAACAAGACTGACCCAGATCTCCCCAATCACATGCCATGTTAAGTGGTGGGATTCAACTTTTTTATTACTGGTTCATTGGGCATGGCTTGGTAGACTTGGCTTGGTGGGCATGGCTTGGTGGGTGTGGCAAGGGAAGGATCTCCATTTCCTACCCACTCCATGGGAAGGATGCTGTAAAATCTCTATTCCTTCCCCACTCCAGGGGAAGGATACTGCAAAATCTCAATTTCTTCCCAATCAGCTGGGAGTCAGGAGGCAGAGAATAGATGGGGGCACGGCCAGTCAAAAGTGGTATTTACCGGTTCTCTGTACTGCTCAAAATTTCTGCTACGGATTCTCCAGAACTGGTCAAAACCTGCTAAATACCACCTATGGCCATTCCAACTTTCCTGGTACTGGCTAAATATGATGGGAGTGCCATCCAACTAATCTGGAAGGCAGGAAGTTAGGAAAGGTTGTGATTTTTCATTGTGTCCCACATAAAATGGAATAAATGTTTAAACATTTATGTGGTCTGTTAGTTTTATTACTGATATTCTATTACTAGTGGCAGGGACCTAATATTAATGGGTTAAATCTAAGAACTCACTGCCCACAACCACAAGATTGTTCCACTGGTTTTCAGGAATTTGTTCTTGGCACCTTGAAATCCTTGAAAAATTCACTGAATTTGTATGAGGACATCCTGTATGACTATTTGAGTATTATATATGTTTGCATTGTTTTTCTTCTCTTGATATGCAATGCAAACTTTCATCAGTCCTTCATGCTGCAAATTTAAAAATAATAGTTTGATATATTTAAAAAAACAAACTGGATCTGATAGTTCTGAGTAAAATTCATCATTTTTCTCAAATTGTCTTCAGACTTTTTTTAAAAAAATAATAATAATACCAATTGCTGTTAAGCTGGCCAAATTAAATAATACAATAATCCTCTATTGGTGATCATACAAAACATAGCAATTCATTTCAATATTGTAAACATTCAAACCCAGCCTGGAATCAGATTGCTTTATCGAACAATTAAAATGCTTCCTCCACTCCAGCTGTTAGACTGACATGGATATATTGTTCTCAGTTCACAGAGGAAAAAATATCTACAATATTAGTATATTGGGGAGAAAAAGGGAGGATGGAGAATATCAAGTATTCAGAATATGTCTCATGTTCTGCTAAACATGTTGATGATAATGTTTTTATTGTGATACCTATAGCTTGGATGTAGGATGAGGGCATAGATTTGTTCTCCAAGCTAGTGGGTTGGTTTCCAAATGTTTCATTACCAGGCTAGGTAACATCTTCACTGGAATTCCACAAGCAATACCATCAACAGACACAATCAGTGGTGAGCTTCAAAATTTTTAGCAAGGGGTTCTCTGCCAGGTTGCTGGGTGGTTGAGCCCATGTTGGGTATGGCCTAGTCAGCCTCCTGCACCAAGGCAGGAATGGTTTTGCCCTTCCTGGGCTCCCCCTGTAGTACAGGAACTGCTTCATACTTTGGGACGGGGCTCCATTTTTGCCAAACTGGACCTTGCTCGGGTGTAACAGCAGCTTTCTGTGGATGCTGCTGCTGCGGAAGCGCAGACTATCATCACCCACAAGGGACGATAAGTGCCGGCGGCTCCAGTTTGGTGTCAGTGTATCCCCGGGCATATTCCAGAGCTTCATGGAGCAATTGCTCCACGGCATCTTGGGAGTTGTTCCGTATTTCAACGATGTGCTTATCCCTCTGCTTTGTGGCAGCCCCTGAGATATTGGAACATGGGGATGGACTAGAAGACCTCCAAGGACCATTCCAAATTAGTTATCCTGCTATATATTATTCATTATACTATAATAGGAAAATAAATATAAATAAAATAAAATTATCATAAGTTTATAAATGTAGATAAAATTCAGCCAGTTAAAAACTCAAAAATTATCATGTTTAAAATCCTTTTGGTTAAGAAATATGTTTTTCATTGGCACCTAACTATAATAACTTTGGAGAAGGAAACCCCAGTCCAAATGCACTTAATACAAGGTAAGAAAAGTTCCTTCTTGAAATCTTCCATATTTATGAAGCACCCCGAGTCAAGTACTATTCGTTATTTAATCGAAGTAGCAAGATTTGCTGGTTTGACCGTCCCCCACACATTTTCTTTTCTCTCATACATTTTTCTATTATTTTTTGGAAAGTTGACACATGTAATTTCAAAATTCTTCATCCAGTTTGTGGTCAGAGAAACTGAGTGGTTGGATTTTTGGTTTCTCTAACAGTAGAAGTTCTCCAACAAGATCTAAATGCAGAATCTCTTCAGATCAGTTCCTGAAAAAAAAAATACAATGTGTGGAATTCTTGTTGACTTCATGGATTTCCCTGGAATTTGATGAATAGGATGAGAAGCAGGGAGGCTGCAGGTGGTTGGAGAGATAATAATACAGTCCTGATTGTTGGAGAAGATTTTGTACAAAGAAAATCAAAAATTTCATATGCATTTTTCAGGTCACTTTCTAACTTGGATAAGTATATTGGGACCTCTTCTTCTTCGCCATTGCCACCATATTTCTTCATCTCCTTTGGGGAAACTTCTCCTCCAGCAATTACTTTACTATTTAACTCAAAAAAACAGACAAGGTATGTTTAGCACAACAGCAATTTTTATTTCACGTTATTTGCAAATCAATATCAATAACTTAATTTTTAGTTTGCACTTCTCCTCAATGACTCGGAATATAGACCTTCTCTATTCTAACCACAGCCTATACGATTTATAGTCTTGTTTTGTTAATATACATCCTTTATACATCCTTTATACCATAGAAATATCCTTGACCTTGAGAATAATACCCCAGGGTCGTATTAAGCAAAGTTGCTATTGTTATTTTTTCTAACTGATTTGCAGAGTGGAAAAATTCATGCAAGCTTAAAACACTGGCTCCTTCTTAACCTTCATATTTCTTGTGCCAAATTTATACTATCTTGCTTTCCCTTTGCAGTATTTTATTTGGAATACATTTGTTCTCTGCTAAAACTGATCCACACCATCGACACCTCAGGATATTTGCTGAGCAGTAATTAGTCCTGAATTCAGCTCTTCTTTCCCACGGAGACATTTCCAAATTGATATTAACCTCTGTGAACATTCCAAAAGGTTACCAGGGAACAATGCATTATGGGGAAAAATATTACATTTTGACTATTGCTTTGTCAATCAGCTTTCTTTCCCTTCTATATCATGAACAGAGAAACTGTTTTAATTTATGAGCTTACATAAACATTTATGTTAATTTCATGAAATAAATATGATGTTTTCAAGGGTGGGGACAAATGTATTCTGTGTTTCCCTACTTGTAAATAATAGAGACACAGTGGCTCAGAGGATAAGATGCTGAGCTTGTCGATCAGAAAGGTTGGCAGTTCAGCAGGTCAAATCCCTAGTGCCTTGTAATGGAATGAGATCCCATTACTTGTCCCAGCTTCTGCCATGCCTAGCAGTTCGAAAGCATTTAAAAATTCAAGTATAAAAAATAGGAACCACCTTTGGTGGGAAGGTAACAGTGCTCCTTGTGCCTTTGGCATTTAATCATGCTGGCTTTATGACCATGGAGACGTCTTCGGACAGCGCTGGCTCTTCAGCTTTGAAACGGAGATGAGCACCGCCCCCTAGAGTTGGGAATGACTAGCTCTTATGTACAAGGGGAACCTTTATCTTTACCTAGTTGTAAATAAAATGTGTTCCTTCAAATCTAATTCATTGGGGCTGTGATTAAAATAAAACAAACTTTGTTCACTAATTCATGAGAAATCTAAATGTGGCATAATCACATTGGATACTCCAATCTCTAGAATTACTTAGAAGAAAAAAGAGCATCGGGTTATATGGAACAGGATCACCATGCATGAAATGAAGTAATCTTAATCATCTATCCTATTTTATGGACATGTCAGGAGGGGGAGGTAGAAATCTTAGTACAGAATTGGTATTTATGTTTAAAACTCAAAAGAAAATGAATCTCAAATTTCTCACAAGGCAAAAATTAAAGTTGTGGAATATTGGCCAAGAGAAATATATCTTATCCTACTCCTTGTTCTGCACTCATTTTTTATTCTGCACTGTGTTGCCAGATGCCATTTCATGCTGTGAAATGTAGTTTAGGTTTTCAGCAGGAGAAAATTATTACTAGGCTTTTATGAATCAAGGAATAAAGCAGTACAAAGAAAACAAATAAGAAACAATTGCATATTTGACCATTACTCTGTTTGGTGTTATGATTGATCTTCACATGCAGTCATGCAACCTATGCAACCCACCACAAATCAGTTGTGGGTTCCGGATTCTGTTCCAATTAGTATGGTTGGAACGGCCCAGGCGTCACCCACATGCACGGCACATGCGTGCGTTGTAGCTGGAAATGACACTTCTGCAAGCCTCTGCAATGCTCCAGCAACTCGGCGGAATGTCGCACAGACACTGTATGTGCCATGCGTGTGACCGAAGCTCTAACACCTTTAAAACATGGTAAGGAACTCGGGCAGGCGGGCGGGTGGGTGGGCCCTCCCTAGCATCGTACTGGAACGGTACCCAGTGGTCCCGGCAGACTCCGGTACGCCAGTATCGGGGCGTACCGCCTGCAACCCACCACTGAGCCAGATGTTTAGACTGAATCCTTCGCAGGTATCTTGGTTAGGCAGATGTTGTTTGATGGTGTTAAATATATCATCACATGATGATATTTTTAAATTGTTAATTTTAAAACTGTAAATTGTTCCAAATAAAGATGTCTTTTGCTGATGGGAATTTTATCAACGCTGATGGTATTCAAATGTTGCTTCAGTTGTTTGGATTTGCTTATTACTCTTGATGTTAACTTTATTTTCTTACGGCCATTCTCCTTCTACTCTCAAATCTTAATAGTTTATGATTTTCTTAAGTTCATTCTCTTCCATTTCGCTGTCTGCAGGTATTGTCACATCCATTATCTAGACATTTTTTTAAAAAAATGACAATTGTTAAATCTGGGTTGTTATGTGGCAGATGTTGTTTGTTTGAATCCTAAAGTCTCAGAGCACTTTAGCTTCTTCATTTTCCATTACTTTGTGTATTTTGTAGTCCAACGGATTCTTGGTTGCAGACAAATTTCTTGCAAATATTCCAATGCAATTCCATGGTTGCTACTTTGTCATTGTTGTTTGTGTGTGATGTTCTTGCAGCAGTCAACCCACTCTTTCTTCTTCTTTCTTTGCAAAGGTGGCATTTACTATCTGTTGCTACCTTATCAGTTCTGGCTTTGTATGCTTAGGGATTAGCCTTGCGCAGCCAGAATTAACCCTTCCGTCTTTTTCTCAAATTTCCCTGCTTTTGCCCATTGCCAGGTTTTGTGGTTATCTGCTTTACCTATGTTTTAATTCATTATTGCTATTATTTCTAACTTTGCTTTAATGGGTTTGCGGGATTCTTCAGGGCTTGGAGCACTCCCCTTTTCAGCTTCTATCTCAAGCTGCTAAATAAATTTGACATCATGCAGTGATTTATCATCCCTATGCAGATGATTCCCAGTTTTACATCTGAGTCTTTTGCTAACCAAGCAATGTTATGGAGCTGTCTTGGTACCTGGAGGTTCTGAGTGTCAGGATGGGGAGGAGTAAGCTTCAATTCAACTATAAAACAAGACTGAGTAGTTCTAGACTTTAAGAGCTCCATGTCCTAGGAAATTTTTCATTGGTAGGTCTGGAATGGATGGGAATGCCCTGAACAAAATCCATAGGCAACTTGAGAGGGGGGGGGGTCCTTCTGAACTTACAGCTCTTGCCAGCTTGTCCAGGATGATTTTTCCATAGCTTTACGCTGTACATCAATTTTGGCTGCTCCTCTACCAAGAGCTGGGTTTCTGCAATGTGTTGTACAAAGTGCTTCTCTAAAAGAGCAGCCAGAAGCTGCATCTCATGATAAATATATCAGTATAGGCACATATGAGTATTTCTCTATCAATGCATGATAGAATGTAGTGTGTATGCATATGTATATGTGTGTATGTATGTACAAGTTTGTATATGTGTCTGCATACACACATACACAAACACACATAGATATAGATATAGATATAGATATAGATATAGATATAGATATAGATATAGATATAGATATAGATATAGATATAGATATAGATATAGATATAGATATAGATATAGATATAGATATAGATATAGATATAGATATAGATATAGATATAGATATAGATATAGATATAGATATAGATATAGATATAGATATAGATATAGATATAGATATAGATATAGATATAGATATAGATATAGATATAGATATAGATATAGATATAGATATAGATATAGAGATGTAGATGTAGATGTAGATGTAGATGTAGATATAGATATAGATATAGATATAGATATAGATATAGATATAGATATAGATATAGATATAGATATAGATATAGATGCTGTTAGCTGCCCAGAATTCATCAGAGTGAGATGGCCAGCTATATAAATTCAATTAATTTATACAGAAGATAACCTGTCTTTATTTTAATCCACATCTTGGCACTCAAAATTATGTAAAAAAATCTTCTTTTAAACTTCAACATCCCTTGGGATCATAAACTGAAGTTGTCTTAAAATCTATATTAATTATCAAGCTGGAAACTGTTTCTTAATTTTGCCTTCTTCGTTAGAAGTAACTTTCACTAGATTGATAAAATAATTTCCATGGCCGACAGCACATACTTTGGTTTCATCGCCAGCAGAATCTGGACTGACAGGTTAGCAGAAATGTTCGCAACATTTTGGCAAGCAGCTCTGCAAATATTTGTTGCAATTTCAAGTCATAGAATGGTGTGGAATGTTCACCTTGCACATATGTTGAGGAGATGTTCCCCTTCTCTAGCTCTTTTTTTTTAAAGCAGACCTACCTAAGTATGACCACGAGGGACTTATTTGGCAAGTTGAAGAAATCTGGGGCTGTTATAAGTCCAGAATGCGTCCTGCTGATTCCCTCCATCTGCCTGATGCTGCCAGGTTCTTAGAAGGATCAGGGCATGGAAAGAAACAGATGGTGATGAATGTGGTTGGCCCTTGCACTTGGGAGACAGAGGCAGAATGTGGACCGGTTGCCTAACATCTGCCCTTTCCCTCATTAATTTGTACGAGGAAATGCAAATGCCCTTTTTTGCAGAAAGCAACACTTGTTCAAATATAAAATCAAGAAAGACGGGGAGAAAACTTTCCCTAAACTTTCAGCCGCAGAAAAACCTCAGCTCTTAGAATCGCTACCCTGATTATTTAAAAGTTGCTTTATTCAAACTGAGCAAAGTGGCAATCCTGAAAGGCCATTTGAAGGTGCTAACCAGAATGCACAGAAAAAAATATTTCAGAAGATGATAATGTGCCACCTATGGACCAGGGGTGGGTTCCGGCTTCTTCTACTGCCGGTTCTAATGAGATGGGTGTTTCTGGAGACCTATGACACGATTTTTGGAACAAATTGCAACTTCAATTACTTGAGGCCTTCCTAATGGTCTTCATTATGCTTAATCAAATCAACCATGTTTATCTTTCTGTACCAAGAGATTAAGTTACCATATTTTTTGGTTGATAATATGCTCCAGATCATAAGACTCACATTAGCTTTAGAGATGGAAAACAAGAAAAAAAAATCTGCCTCTGCCTCCCAGCATCCATCCAGTATTCATCTGACTAGTGTCCTTGCAGCAAACCACAAACAGCCTGGTCAGCTTCAGCATGTTTTCGCAGTCCCAGCATGTGGCTTGTCAGGGATCCACTCCATTGTGCCCACCACTGGTCAGCTGAGCGATAGCTGGATCCCAGCCTCCCATAGTCCCACCAATCAGAGGGCTGGTCTACCAGAAAGGCTGCCATTGTTGCCTCCTCCATGTCTGCTGCCTCCACCGGGAACGCTGGAGCCTTTGCTGTTGAGCAGCTGATTGGTGGTTGGATTGGCCTCCTGGAATACCACTGATCGCTGACGGTGGCAAACAATGGTGGCAATGAAAGGCAGTGGCTGTGTTTGTTGCTGCCACACCAACCCTCCTCCCCCCCACCACAATATTCACTGTATAAGTCACACAGATATTTCCACCCACTTTTTTGGGGGGAAGTACATGAATTGGAAGGTTAAATAAGAAAACCAGTCTTTCCTCTGAGGTTCCATGGAGATTTTCAAAACTTTGGGACACATAGGTCTAACTATAGTTTGTAGCTGCATTTACCTGTACATATATTATCAGGAAGGAATCATTATAAAAAGATAAACCTGGAAATTGCTCTGTTACATTCTTTAACCAGAGGTGGTATTCAGCAGGTTCCGATCAGTTTTGGAGAATCAGTAGCGGAAATTTTGAGTAGTTTGGAGAACTGGTAAATACCATCTCTGACTGGCCCCGCCACCAGCTGATCAGGAGGGAATGTGGATTTTGCAGTATCCTTTCCCTGGAGTGGGAAGGGATGGGGATTTTGTAATTTGATTTGTTTTGTGGTTCACATTTGTTCCACTTTTTTAAAACTGCCACTCACTAGAAGATTCCTGTCTTCTTACTGACTATCATTTCTGCATTAGAGATTCAACAGCCAGACTCTCATTCTACAATTGTCCATGATGGTTGCAACCATCATGGAACCTGCCCATCACGGTCATAACTTGTAACAGTCATAAATTACATAATATACATGCTTAACCAGTTTTATGGCTTTTTTGTCATGGTCATTAAGTGAATGCCACAGTTGTTAAGTGAACCAATGGTACACTACCACCTGATTTTATAGAAAAAGGAAAGTAAATGCAAGTTAAGCGCAAAACCAACATAAAACAGAATCATGTGACCATGGGATACTTCAAAAGCCTATAAATGCAACTGGGATGCCAAGAACCTAAAGTGGGTTCATGTGACTGGAGGAGGGGAGGGCAGGACCAGGCCATTGAAATGTCAAATCCAGGTTGTAAGTGCCTCCAGGGAGATCCATTGTAAGTTAGAACAGTGACTAAGTGGCCAGTTGTAAGTTAAAGAATACCCCCCCTCTCTCTCCCCCCCCTCCCCCTCCCTCTCTCCCTCTATCTCCCTTTCCCACTGTCTCCCTCTCATTCTCTCTCCCCCCTTTCAATTCTCTCTCTTCCCCTCCCTCTCTCTTCTTTAATACTCAACACTAAGAGGAAATTTACATATGTGTGCATGGAGTTGAAAATTATTCTGAATTCTAACACTGCAGAATATATTGACAACATACATTGCTTTGTTTTCATAGAATGAGTTTGCTTCTTTCTTTGATCAATCTTTAGAACTTTTAGAACTTTAGAACTTTTAGAACTTACTAATTTTGATATTTGCATTTTTAATTTTAGGCCTATTTGAATTGTTAAACACTCAGCACTATTATTGAGAGTTTACTTATATGTTATACTTGAGGAAGTCCCAAAGTCTGTAAATTATTACTTAATTAATAATTCCAATAGAGCTTCCAATAGATTTAATGCACTATGTTCATAGAATTCACTCATCCTGGTTCCTGAATAAATCCATTTTCTGTTTTGGAACAATACATTGACTCATTGACTAACCAAATGAGCTGGACTCCTCTTCCACCCTAAAATCTAGCCAAGATAATATTTACTGCATTTAACCCAACTGAATGTTAAAGACATAAGCAACTTGGTGGCTCAGTGACTAAGACGCTGAGCTTGTCGATCAGAAAGGTTTGCAGTTTGGCAGTTCGAATCACTAGCGCCACATAATGTAGTGAGCTCCTGTTACTTGTCCCAGCTTCTGCTAACCTAGCAGTTTGAAAGCACTTATAAAAGGTAAGTAGAAAAATAGGAACCACCGTTGGTGGGAAGGTAAAAGCGTTCCGTGCGCCTTCGGCATTTAGCCATACTAGCCGCTTGACCACAGAGATGTCTTTGGTCAAGACATGGTCAAGAGATGGTTCTTCATCTTTGAAATGGAGATCAGCACCACCCCCTAGAGTCGGGAACGATCATCATGCATATGTGAAGGGAACCGTTACCTTTTTAAATATTAAAGACAGCTGCTAAATTGTAGGCTGAGTTAGTAGACTATATTGTGTGAACCCGATTAAAAAAATGATAGCATAATTTCTCTGATATTTTCTGTCAGGGTCATCTTGTAAAAAAGGTGTCAAAAATTAAGATGTTGACGATCATTGGTGATGAAAATACTCACTCCTTTTTATCTAGCTAAAAAGAATTTCATCCATACACAGTGGTTGCTTCCTTAATCTTCTTCCCTGTGGATGTCCCTGATTTCAACATAACTATCTCATTCCTCAGGATTTATTTTTCAATCCCCTGATTGGTTTTTTATTGTTATTTTTAATCAAGATTCACAGCTGTTTTTCAAGAGACATTGCTCTCTACTGTTTTTCTAAGTGTGTCTTAAATTATCCCCTTTGACCTATCCATAATGGAAGTCCAACAGCCCCTATTTATCAAATTGATTAACTACTTTATAAGTGAAAAGCCATGTCATTCTCTTTCCTCACCAGGTAGCTACATACACCTGTCGAACAAGAGACACCAGCAGTGAGCGAACATTGTTCCCTGCTAATGAGCCATAAAATTGCTGCCATTTAATGCAGATTGTGCGGCTACTAGGAGTTGCAAGTGGACTGCAGTGAAACCAAATAGGTTAACCAAGCTAGCTGAGAATCCCTGACAAGCATTTAATTGGGGTTTAACAGGGCAGCTCTTGTTGAATTACATGTTGATTGACAGAAGGTTCACTCGTGGATGTTAATAGCCATGCTAAATCAGTTATGAGGGCTGTAAATTAATTCAGAATTGATGGTGTCTGGCTAAAGTATGGAAACAATTAAGACTGAAACTTAGCTGCTTTCCAAGAAAACACTGTTTGAGCAATGTTCTAATGTATCAGTCAAACTTTCATTGATATGGTGCTAGTATAATGTGTGTGTGTGTGTGTGTGTGTGTGTGTGTGTGTGTATGTATATGTATATATGTGTATATATATGTGTGTATATGTGTGTGTATGTGTGTGTGTGTGTGTTTTGCATTTTTGTGCTGATAAATAAATAAAGGGAGACTAGTATAGATCTATTTCAAGCTATTTAGCTCTCATCAGCTAACCATACCCTTACTAGGATTTGAATATATATTAGTATACTATACTAGCACCATATCAATGAAAGTTTGACTAATACATTGGAACATTGCTCAAACAGTGTTTTCTTGGGTACAGGTATGCAGGTTTTGGTGTATTCAGGTCTTGTCCCATGTAAGATTGAAGGTATCTTGGTGACGTTTCGAGGAGGTCCAGCCTGAAGATGACAAGTGGGACCTCATCGAAACATCACCAAGATACCTTCAATCTTACACGGGAAAAGACCCAAATACGCCAAAACTTGCATATATATATGTATACATGTGTGTGTGTGTGTGTGTGTGTATGTATGTATGTATACATATACATACATACATATACATATACATGCATACATACATACATACACACACATATACACACATACATACTGTGTGTGTTTATGTATGTATGTACATACTTATGCATGCATGTATGTTTGTGTGTGTGTGTTTGTGTGTGTTGCATTTTTTTCTGATAAATAAATGAAGGCAAACTAATATAGATTTATTTCAAGCTATTTAGCTCTCATCAACTATCCATACCCTTACTGAGATTCGAACCTGGGCTGTTGTTACATATTAGGCAATTATATTAGCCTCTAATCCACAAGCTCTCCTCCCTTATCAGCTGAGCCAAGGAAATGATTAAGCAGTATGCTCCCTCCAATATTTGGGCATACCAGATGCTTTGACATAACACTTAATAGATAGTATAGTATAGTATAGTATAGTATAGTATAGTATAGTATAGTATAGTATAGTATAGTATAGTATAGTATAGTATAGTAACTATAAAATATAGTGCATGCAGTGAGGTAAATAAACTCTTGTTACTTTTAGTAGTGCATCAATTTACATATAATTTGATTGTACTATTCTTGTATGATTTTTTTAAACAATAACTAGCGTTGAGGAAGAATAGCCTTATTTGTAGATAGCCAAATAACCAGATGAAATTCAGCTATGCCTGCTCCAATGTTTTAAAAATAATTAAGCTACAGAAATCAATAGTGTAAGTATTTAGCTGTGGTAGGTTAAACTTTACACTGTGTAGGTAAACCATATGAACTACTAATTAAAAAGAGTATTAAATAGAAAACAGCACATTAAATACACTATCAAGTGGAAGACTGTTACACACACACAGACACACACACATACACCACAAAAACCTTCTACCTTCCAGATTTATTGGATTAACACAATATCCATCCTGGCAGCTATAGCACAAGATTACATAAAGTTGACTTAAAATGTCAGATCAACTCTAGGAAAATAAAGGTTCAGTTGTCTATTGAATCATGAAGGACAGTAACTAAAATTTTCCAATTATTTTTTTTAATTTAATCCACCTCCCATTGTTATAAAGATAGAAAAGACAGAGGAAAAAACACAGACAATATTTAAGTATCTCAATTCATTAGAGGAAGAATGAGTTTAAGTGATATTGTGATGAATAAAATTAATTGCCATGTAATTTAAATGAGCATGGGACAATTGCACCTGCTGAAGATAATGAAATTTCACATAATGAATCATAAAGCTATCTTTATGAGACAGCTACAGCAATTTCAGAACAGAATCAGTGTCTCGGAGTGACTGCTTTTGTGGCAAAAGTTCAATATTATGTGGTTCCAACTAAAGAAGACATGGCATTGTTAACTTGTGGAGTAAGATTGACTACAGGTCAGATTTTTCTCAAACATGCCAAAGAATTGAGTTAAGAATATTTAACAGAATAACAGTTGGAAAAGAGAGTGGAGGTCTTCTAATGTGACAACTCACATTGTCACATTGTCATCATGCGATGTATTGTGACTTTCACCCCTTTGTTAAAAGGGGATGGGTATGACCAGTGTGTGACATATCCAGATTGCGGACTGTGAGTTTGACACCCCTGTTGTATTCCAATCTCCTGCTCAGGAAAGAGCTACACCATTTCAAACAAATGGTATATCTTCTTTAAAAGTTCCAGTGTTGGAGCATTCGTAACTTCTGGAGGCAAGCTGTTCCACTGATTAAGTGTTCTTACTGTCAGGAAATTAGTTCTAGGTTGCTTCTCTCCTTGATTAGTTTCCATCCATTGCTTTTTGTCCTGCCTTCAAGTGCTTGGAGAATAGGTTGACCCTCATCTTCTTTGTGGCAGCCCCTTAGATATTGGAACACTGTTATCATGTCACCCCTAGTCTATTGTTCATTAAACTAGACAGACCCAATTCCCACAACCGTTCTTCATATGTTTTAGCCTCCAACACCCTGATCATTCATATTGTTTCCAGGATCTCAACATCTTTTTTTATAATAGGGTGGCTCAAAGTGGATGTAGTATTCCAAGTGGAGTTATACCAATATGTTATAAAGGAGTATTAATACTTCCTGTGTTCTTGATTCTATTCCACTATAAATGCAGCCTAAGATTGTATCGGCTTATTTTGCAGCTGCAGTACACTGCTGGTTCATATTTAAGTGACTGTCAACAAGGATTCCAACATCCGTCTTATAATTACCACTACTTAACACTTATACTATTTCTGTGCATTTGGCTTTTCTTGCCTAAATTTCTAATCATTGAATTTCATTTTGTTAGATAGGGCCAAGTCTGTACCTTAAACCTATTTTCTGGAGCATTTTCCTAACAGCCTGGTATTGTCAGCAAATATGCTGAGTTCCCCTTCTATCACCTCATCTAAATCATTGATGAAGGCATTGAACAGTACTGGGCCAAGACAGAGCCGTGGGATAGTGTCAGAGATAGGTTCCTACTGGTTCGGCTGAACCAATAGTAAGTTGGTGGCCTGGATCGCTGGAACTGGCAGAGACCCAGGCCTGGCATGCCCCCAAACCAGTTCTCCAGGCAGCGCCTTAGGTGCCGACATCTTGTTTTTTTGCTTCTGTGCATGCGTAGAGCAATTTTAGTGGTATTGTGAATGTGCATGCAGCCCGCATCGAGCACATGCACGTGGCATGTCCTGAGCAAACCAGCAGTAGCGACTGCCAGAACCCACCTCTGGATAGGGCACTTCATACTTTCCTTCATATAGATGATCCAATGCATCACAGGACTATTTGCTTACAAAGAAAGTGCCAAGGGCTCATTGCACTCCAGGCTGCAGTGTTTAGAGTTAGGATCATGAGCTTGCAGAGTGTGTGTGTGCGCATGTGTGCATGTGTGCTCATGCATGTGTGCGTATGCATGTGTGCGTGTGCATATGTGTGTGTACACAGACAGTTCTTACTTAGAGTATGCAACACCTTTCTTCAATTCTAGTTTAGATCAACTACCAACTAGTGTGCTGCTTGAAGATATATCTCACTTTTCCAGTACCAGAAGCTCAGAGCTTGTTAAGAATGGAAACTGGCAGTGCATTGGGATTAATGCATTGGAGTTGGAGTTTATTCAATTTGTAGGCCGCCCTATTCCTCAAAGGGACTCAGGGTGGCTGAACAACAGCCAAGGGAAGGGGAACAATTACAAAAAAGTAAGACAAAACAATCAGCCGATACAAACTATTTAAAACCACAGCAGACACAGCAAATTCGAGAGGGGGGGAACTCACCCCCAGGCTTGCTGGGACAGCCAGGTCTTCACGGCCGTCCGGAAGGCCCAAAGGGTGGCGAGGGTTCAAATCTCCACGGGGAGCTCGTTCCAAAGCCAGAGCAGCTAGAGAGAAGGCCCTCCTCCGAGTGGTCGCCAGCCAACATTGGCTGGCAGATGGAATATGGAGGAGGCCTAATCTGAGGGATCTGATGGGTCTGTGGGAGGTAATAGGCAGAAGGCGGTCTCTCAAGTACCCAGGTCCAATACCATGTAGGGCTTTGTAAGTTATGACTAGCACCTTGAAGCGTATCTGGAGACCAATAGGTAGCCAGTGCAGCTCGCGGAGGATAGGTGTAATGTGGGTGTACCGAGGTGCACCCACAATCGCTTGCGCAGCTGCATTCTGGACCAGCTGAAGTTTCCGAACACTCTTCAAGGGCTGCCCCATGTAGAGCACATTGCAGTAGTCCAGTCTTGAGGTCACAAGGGCATTAGTGACTGTTGTAAGATCCTCCCGGTTCAGGTAGGGACACAATTGGTGCACCAGGCGAACCTGAGCAAATGCCCCCATGGTCACAGCTGACAAATGGTGATCTAAACCAGCTGTGGGTCCAGGAGGACTCCCAAATTGCGAACCCTGTCTGAGGGGTGTATAATTTCACCCCCCAGCCTGAGAGATGGAATACTTAGCCAATTCATGGGAGGAAAAAACACAAGCCACTCGGTCTTGTCAGGATTGAGACCCAGCCTGTTCACCCCCATCCAGACTCTCACATCCTCCAGGCACTGGCACATCATGTCAACTGCTTCACTGAGCTGGCACGGGGCAGACAGATACAATTGAGTATCATCCGCATATTGGTGGTATCTTATCCCGTGCCGTCAGATGATCTCTCCCAGCGGCTTCATGTAAATGTTGAACAGGAGGGGGACAGGACCGACCCCTGCAGCACCCCATAATTAAAGGGCCTAGGGGTCGACCTCTGTCCTCCAACCAACACCGACTGCGACCTGCCCGAGAGGTAGGAGGAGAACCACTGAAAAACTGTGCCTCCCACCCCCACCTCTCGCAACCGCTGCAGAAGGATACTATGGTCGATAGTATCGAAGGCCACTGAGAGGTCCAGGAGAACCAGAACGGAGGCACGGCCCCCGTCTCTGGCTCTCCAGAGATCATCGGTCAGTGCGACCAAAGCAGTTTCCGTGCTGTAGCCAGGCCTGAAACCAGATTGGAAGGCATCCAGATAATCGGTTTCCTCCAAGGACCGACGGAACTGAGAGGCCACCACTTTCTCAACAACCTTTCCAACAAAGAGGAGGTTGGAGACTGGACAATAGTTATTTAAAATGGCTGGATCCAAGGACGGTCTCTTCAGTGGGGGCCTCACCACCGCCTCCTTTAAGGGGGGGGGGAAAGGACCCTTCCCAGAGAGACGCGGTCACTATCGCCTGGATCCAGCCCCATGTCACCTCCCTGCTGTTCACGACCAGCCAGGAGGGACACGGGTCCAGTACACAAGTGGAGGCACTCACTGCTCCGATGGCCTTGTCCACTTCCTCAGGGGTAACAGACTGAAAATCAATCCAACGATGTCGCTCAAGACCCTCCCCTGGTACCTCGGCTGGCTCTGCGCAATTGGAGTACAGGTTTGCCTGAAGCCGAGCCACTTTATCCGTGAGAAATTGACCGATCTCCTCAGCCTTACCTTGTAAGGGAGTGTCCATATCCCTCCCTTTAAGGAGGGAACGGACTATCCTAAACAAGGTGGCTGGGCGTGACTCAGTGGAAGCTATCAGAGCGGCAATATGAGTTCTTTTTGACGTCCGGATTGCCTGGAGGTAGGCTCTGATGCAGGATTTTATTAAGGCTCGGTCTGACATGGACTTACTGAATCTCCAGCGGTGCTCTAGGCGTCTTTTTGGCGCTTCATCTCCCGGAGTTCCTCAGTAAACCAAGGAGCCCTCCTGGATCCACTGCCACGGATCGGCCATAAAGGTGCAATCCGGTTAAGGGCCCCTGCTGCCACCGAGTTCCAAGCAGCGATCAGAGTCCCGACTGAATCGCGGGCGAGAGTATCAGGTATAACACCAAGCACCACCTGAAAGCCCATAGGGTCCATAAGGTGCCTGAAGTGGAACCACCTAATCGGTTCCTCCTCCCTACAGTGTGGGATTGGCCTCTGAAAGTCAAGCCTCAGTAGACAGTGGTCCGACCACGACAGGGGCAAGATCTCAATGCCCCTCAGACCAAGATCACACCTCCACTGCTCTGAGAGAAATACGAGGTCAAGTGTGTGACCCGCCGAGTGAGTCAGATCCCGAATTACTTGGGTCAAGCCCATGGCTGTCATGGAAGCCATGAACTCCTGTGCCCCATCAGAATGCTTGCCGAGCGAAGGCAGGTTGAAATCCCCGTTGAAATCCCCCAGCACCATAAGCCTGGGGAACTCAACTGCCAGCTCGGCTACTGACTCGAGGAGCGAGGGGAGGGCTGCTGCAATGCTGTTGGGAGGCAGGTACATTAGCAGCATGCCCACTTGACCCCCAGTGTCCAACCTCACCAGCAAGGACTCACACCCGACAAGCTCTGGAGCAGGGGTCCTACGAGGAACTAAAGACTCTCGGATAACAATGGCCACTTCCCCACTCCTTCTCTGGGGTCACGGCTGGTGAAGCACCTGAATACCCTCTGGGCACATCTCAGTGAGGGTAACTCCTCCCTCCAGGCCCAGCCAGGTTTCAGTAATACATGCCAGGTCTGCCCCCTCGTCTAAAATTAAGTCCTGGACAAGGGGAGCCTTGTGAACCATAGACCTGGCATTTAGCAACAGCAGCCTGAGACCAGGGCCCTGACTACTCGTGCCATCTGGCCTTGGAGTGGGACTGGTAGGGCCGGAAGGAAGGATCTCTGTAACATAGTGAACCCTCCTTCCCCGGTAATGGCTTGCCGTAAAGTCCCTGCCATATCTGCCCCTCCCAGTTAGGACCGTAATGCTCCGGCCCACTCCCGTGTCCATAGGGCCCCCACCCTCCACTTCAGTGATCAACATCCCTGGCAAGCCCTTCGAACCATACATTCTAAGGCTGGGGGTTAAACCGCCCCCCCCCTAACACTTCTGCAGAACACTCAGTGTCGGAGGTACCCGGTTATGGTCCCAGCCTTCTCAGATATACACACTCATACAAACAGACACTCCCCCACAACAAATTAAAAACACAAATACAACTATATAATAAAAAGTGGGTACGTACATACAACACAGTCATACCCCAAGCACTCACCATACATTAAAAATGTACGGAGCACTGCGATAGTGCATCAGCAAACAATGATATAAAAATGGAGAGAGAACTGCTCCGTTCCTCTCTCTCCTCTATGTCCCGGAGAAACGCTCTCGGCCACCAAATCAAAAGTCAGTAGTGTACAAGGCAGCCGTATGTAGGCAAGGGTAAGATGTAAGAGTCTAGTGTTCATAAGTAGCAGCCTTTCAGTCTCACCCTTCCAAAGAAGGTCAGCGGGCCGTGTGCATAAAAGTCTCCTTCCTAAGGCTGAGTAAGGGCCACAATCTGGGGGGCCAAAGTCTGGAACTGGCCTGAGCCACTCTAGTAGGGGAGGAAGAGAGCGCTGATTTTTTCGAAACCCAGTCCTTGCCGCTGCGGCCGCCATAATGAAGCCTGAAAGATTGTGGATTATGGCTATTCTACCCAACCTGGTACCCAGAAATATCAAAAGGGACTTTTTAAAATATAATTCTTAAGCAACATGGTTAAGAATTTTGGGAGATCTTCTAAAATTTCTGGATAGCATCTCATTGGAAAAAAATGAATTTTGGAATGGTTTACTACCATCCTCAGCAATAATTTAGTTGTACCACAAAACAGTAAAATAGCTATCATTTAACTAGGAGGTGGAGACTGTAGAAATAGTGCAGAGAAGAGCAACAAAAATGATTAGGAGACTGGAGACTAAAACATATAAATAACAGTTGTAGGAACTGGGTATGTCTAGTTCAATGAAAAGAAGGACCAGGAGTAACATGATAGCAGTGTTCCAATATCTCAGGGGTTGCCACAAGAAGAGGGAGTCAAACTATTCTCCAAGGCACCTGAGGGTTGAACAAGAAACAATAGGTGGAAACTAATCAAGGAGAGAAGTAATTTAAAACTGAGGAGGAATTTCCTGACAGTTAATCAGTGGAACAGCTTGCCTCCAGAAGTTGTGAATGTCCCAACACTGGAAGTCTTTAAGAAGATGTTGGATAGCCATTTGTCTGAAACGGTTTAGGGTTTCCTGCCTAGGCATGGGGTTGGACTAGAAGACCTCCAAGGTCCCTTCCAACTCTGCTATTGTATAAATAGAAAAATAGGAACCACCTTTGGTGAGAAGATAGCAATGTTCCATGTGCCTTTGGTGTTTAGTCATGCCGGCCGCATGACTATGGAGACGTCTTCAGACAGTGCTGGCTTTTCGGCTTTGAAATGGAGATAAGCACTGCCCCCTAGAGTCCAGAATGACTAGCACATGTGTGCAAGGAGAACCTTTACCTTTACCTTATCTAGATTACTCAGATATGATAAAGTACAACTCATTCTAGAATCATATTCTAGAACTACAACAATATACAACAGTTGTATGTTCCCATCTAGTTCCCATCCAGTTTTAGCAGCCTAGGTGGTCTTTGCTGTAGAGTGAAGTGAAATAAGTTTTAGGGCAGGAGAGGGCCCAGTCTAATTTTTTAGAAGTGAACAGATTTGCATGCTAGACTGAGTCCCACATTGCTAATTTTATTGGTATCCTATATGGTATGAGACTTGGTACAATAAAATTTATTTCACTTCTGGGGAAAAAGATAAATGGCTTTGAGACAAACTTTCTAGGTAAGCTCATTGTTTATTACAGGGCTGAAGCTTCTGCAATATTTCACGATAATGATAAATAAATTTCTGCTTTAAAATCTTGTGGTTTAAAGTCCTCTTATAGTAATTTGGGAATAGAACTGAATGAAGGTAAATCTTTGGAACAATTAACTGATACAGACCACTGTTTAAATAGCATAAAAATATGGTTTAGGAAAAAAAACAGCATAAATCATTTCCAGCAAGTGAAGATACTTTGCATATAGATAAAATACTGAATTAATTGGGGAGCAGTACATTGCAATAATTGCTATACAGAAATGGCTATAGAATAAGCAAGGATCAGAGGAGGAATGATTGGTAAGGATCTGCTGATTGAGTCTTGTGGGATTATCTTGCTTTGCTAAAGCCATTCTGAATGGAAGGAACACCTCCACTTCCTTGTAATCTGATTGATATTCTTTCCATCTTTCTCCTTTTTCTCATCAGATAAAAAAAAAAGCACTGCACCAAAATCTTTGAAATATATATTGGGACTGGAGCTTTGTGGAAATCCAGATTCAGGCCAGTGCAGGATTATATTGGATCCATTTCACCTGAGTGAAATATTCAAGATTTGTTTTGTAGGAAGCTAAAACCCAGCCCTCTGCTAGAAAAATGAAATATCCTGGGAAATATTAAGAAGGCAGAATATTATATTTCCCTGGATAAGAAATGAAGAAACATGGTTTAAGCAGGAAGCAGATTCACTCTTAATAACCCCAACCTTTGTCAATGGGCCATTAAAATGCCTGAGCCGGTCTATTCTACATAACAAAGATCTCCCCCTTAGATCCAGGGTGATGAGATTAGGGCATGATCGTATTAGCTCTTTACCCATCTCACCACAGGGCATATGGGAACACAACCAAGCTTGGGAGTCAAAAGATACACAACCTACATGTTAAGTCCTCGGGGCTACGATGCCACCGAAAGACATTGCCAGCTGCTGGACACTCTTGATTGGCTAAGATGCAAGCAACCAGCCAGCGGGAGAATGCAGCTGTTCTATTAGTTGAGCTGTCTGAAAGTTCCTTTATAAAGAGTTGTCATATGGCAAATGCTGTTGTTTGGAATTGCCTTACTTGTTTGCCTTGTTAATTGTTAGAATAAAGGTTGTCTGTTAACTTTCAACCTGCCTTGCCTCAGTTCCTGCCTGCCTAGTTCTCCATACAGAGCACTACAAAGTTAGTGAAGACCCCGCCCCCTACACTTGGGAGTCTGACAACCAATCAGAATACATTTCCTACACAAGAACAGGAAACATAGAGGTGGGGCTGAACAGAGAGTATAACAAATTCAGGTTCTCCCAGCAAGCCCCTTCTTTTTCTTCTTCACCCAACATCTGGAAGCATGTGATCACCTTTTTCCCCAGGACCTCAAGCCATGAGGTCCTATCCACCATTAAAACCATCTTTCCAAGCAGCCTCCATTTTTCCACTGTCTTTTTCCCCACTTGGAACTGAACCCAGAAGGACATTTCTTCCAACAGTTTGAATGTAATGCAGACATAATTCCTCTTGCAAATTCTTCACCACAAATAGTACACTATCGCCACAAGGAGCCCCTTGAATCACATGCCGGAATCTGCAATTAAAATAATGAACTTGGTTTGCAACCTATGATTAAGAGCATCCGTGTAAGCATTAATGTTAAAGATAGAATCTTTTCTTTTTCTTCCTTTTGCTCTCAGAACAGGAGGCACACATTTCATTATTGCTTTTATTTGAATAAGTCTGACAGGTTCTTGATGAAGAACTTTTTTTTTCCTGTCTGAAAATTATAGGTATTGAGTGCTGCTAATAAAGGAGCTTAATTCTGTGAACAAAATTGAAGGAATATACCAGTCATGATCAAGGTGAGCCTATTGAAACTGGAGCACAAGTAATTGACCTTCCTGGTTTGACTTTGTAATTCACTTTCCCTCTTCTTTCAAGTTCTTTGATATTTGGCAAACCTTACAATTTTAGTTGTGGAATTAAATTGCCTTGCTTTGTCATTTACACCAATCAATCCGAAAAGGCATTTGAAAGGAACAATAGACATTCAGGTTGCATCTCTTCAAAAGAACATGCACAAAGCATCTATCATTCATTACTATGAATTGCTAGTGAAATCAAAAATACTTTCTAAGAGCTAACTAAAGTACCCCAGGCTTATTTATATTAGACTGCTGTTCCATTACTGGTTACCTACACATAATTGAAGGGGCCTAGGAGACATACCTGTACTAGCTCTGGCTGCTTTAATTAAGTTGCTGTGAAAACTAACAAGTACCTTTGTATAGTTTGGATTATAAAGGAACTTTTTGAAAAGTGTTACTTTGTGGGAACTACTACAAATTTCCAGAAGTATAAGTAGATGTTTTTTTTTTCAATGTATTTGGTAGTCTCTGAGCTTTATAGTTTTCTTACGGATGTTTCATTATCAAACGAGGTAACATCATTAATGCTAGAATAGAGTGGGGTTTGTTCATATTTTTATACACTGCATGCCTGCCTATCTGCCATCTATTCATCTTTCTGTTTGTCTCCACATTTCCAAACAATCGTCTTTCCATATAAGAGACAGATATTGGTATGAATTTTTCACAGAACACTTCCAACGGATTTCTAGTTTGTTTTCTCTCAATCTATTACCTTTTCAATGAATCAATAAGAATATTGGAAATTCTGGAAACTAAACTTGGATGTCACCAGAGGAAGGCAGGAAAGAAAAAGGAAGGAAGAAAATAAAGAAAAAGAGGGTTTTTTTTGTAAAAAAAAATCACCTAGCTTTTAGTGCCATCTGGTGGCTATTGCAACACATATCCATGTTAAATAGTTTTTTTTTATTAATGGTTTATTCGTTTACCTTCATATTAATTTGGATTATTATATTATTATAATCTGCTAAACTTTAGGCAATTTTGTACTTCGGAACAGTTTTGAACAATCTGAAAGAAAAGACATAAACCTGAAGAGACATCCCTCAATTGTCTTGTATTGAAAATTACTCTCCGCCACCACCACCCCCCAAAAAATGTTATAATATTATGAATAATTAAGCATTTTATGAAACACATATTGGTTTGGTTGCATGAAGAGGATGTGAGCCCCAACATGGAATAAATGTCAATCCCTTACTCAGGGCTATTCTTTCTGTCTGAGATGGCTTTCCAGAAGCAAATCATGACACATGGTGATTATTTTTCTGTGTGATTTTTAGAATCCCATTTGTGGACTGGTATGACAATATAATAACTGCTACCTGGTAGATTGGAAATAGGTGCTGCTTCCAGTCTTAACATGCAGCCAAAAAGATTCCAGAACCAATTTCTCTCTATTTCAGGTGATCCTGGGGGGAAGAAAGTGCTAGCAACCAGATGATTGCAAAGAAATAAATTTTTTCAATTCCCACCCTCCCATCATCCAGTCAGAACTTATTCTCCCCCCACCACCATCCATTCTCAGCAGAGGTGGGCTTCAAAAATTTCAGCAACGGGTTCTCTTTTGGGTGGGCATGGCCATGGTGGGTGTGGCCTAGTTGGCCTCCTGCACCATGGGGTGGGGAGGGGCGTTTTCATCTTCCCCAGGCTCCTGAGGCTTTCCTTAAGTCTATGAGAGGGTGAAAACGTCCTCCCCTGGGCTCTGGATGCCTTCTGGGAGACCCATTTTCACCCTCCCAGAGCTTCTGTGTGGGCCCTGCACTTACCTTACATCCAAAACAGGCTGTGTGGAGACTCCTGGTCCTGCGTGGTGGGGTGGCAAGGGCAGGACATGGAGGGCGGGGCCATCATTTAAATCATGCATTGTTTTGTGTCATTTTAAATTTTGCCTGTATCCTCCCTTCCCTAGTTTGAGTTGTGAGCCGCCCTGAGTCCCCTTCAGGGGAAAAGGGCAGCATATAAATAAAATAAACATTCAACATTCAAACATTCAAACATCCAGTGGTGGGATTTGGAGGTTCTCCAAACTGGCCATAACATTAGCTATAGGTACCTTCCCTTCTATCCCTCCTGCTACTACAACTAATGAATGAGAAACAAAATATTTGATATTTTTCCTCAAGGAAAAAATAGCCCAATTGTCTTTTTAGAAAAAAAGGAAGCATCACTGAGCCAAGGTGGCGCAGTGGTTAAATGCAGCACTGCAGGCTACTGCTAGATCAGCAGGTCAGCGGTTCAAATCTCACCGGCTCAGGGTTGACTCAGCCTTCCATCCTTCCGAGGTGGGTAAAATGAGGACCCAGATTGTTGGGGGCAATATGCTGACTCTCTGTAAACCGCTTAGAGAGGCTTGTAAGGCCTATGAAGCGGTATATAAGTCTACTGCTATTGCTATTGTTACTTACTATATGTTGCCAATCTAAAATTCCATTTCTTCTCTTCATTAAATGCTGCATTAGCTTCCTTCTGTACCGTTTTTTCCCCCCTTCTGGCAAGTACTACTCATAGTTATGGAATCCTAAGTAAGACTTCCCTCCATCCCACAAGATCTTAAAATTGGTATAATGTTAAAGAGATCAACATGTTTGCAATGGTGTAAGCCATTGTAAGCTTAAGCAGGTCTATTTGGGAATAAGCTCAGTTGAAATCATTGATTTACCCAAAGGAGCTTTTTCAAGAGGCAACTGGACTTTCTAGCTTTTTTTTTTTTTAAAGACATTTTGCTTTTCTTTGAAGATATTTCACTTCTCATCCAAGGAGCTTCTTTTGGATAAGAAGCTAAATGTCTTCAATGAAAAACCAGAAAGTCCAGTTGCCTCTTGAAAAAGCACCTTTGGTACAACTAGGACCTGGATGATTGAGAATTTCTATAGACAACCATTAATTTATTTCCAAGGAAAGATGAAGATTTCAGGATTATGGCATTTTGACTTTGATCTCTCCAGTTCCCAATCTTCTCGATGGTATAATTAGATTTACTTCCTTTGTACTAAACAGATGAAGATGTAACACATTAAGGCAGACAAAACATGAAAACCGAGTTTATTTCTAGAAATACCAGTCTATAACTGGGACTTATACCTTGAAAACTTTCAAGCAAGTCTTCACTGAACCTTCTGTGGTTTTTCCAAAGATTTCTAATTGACTAGTCTTAATTTTAGCGACTATTAACATTTCATTTTAAGCCAAATCTGTGGTGTCTTTGCCTGGAGAAAGTTGTTTACTTTTTTTCTACCCTGTTTCCCCGAAAATAATATCTCCACGGATAATAAGCCCAATTGGGCTTTTGCGTGCATGTGCTAAAATAAGCCCAACAATATTGCAACACAATAGCAGCCATAAGGTGACCATGCTCTCTGCCTCCTGCACCTCAAAAATAATAAGACCTCCCATTTTATTGGGAATCATACCAGAAACCTACAACAAAGACTTAAAATATCTGATTGTAAATGTGTTAACAGCAGCCAGAATTGTATTTGCAAAAAACTGGAAAAACAAAACAATACCAAAAGAGGAAGAAGTTATCCGAAAAATAATGGACTGTGCCGAAATATGGGACTTGTTTTATCGGTGGCTAAGGGGGAAAAAAACTTTGGAAATGAAAAATGATATACTTATGCCTTAATTGGAAAAAGTAAATGATGATATAATTATGCTGTGAAATAATCTAACAATGATACAATGAAGTATTAATATAAGATCCGGTGATATAATGTATAAGGTTAAGAACTTACTATAATGATATTTCGCTGCTGATAAAGCAATTCTAATAGGGGAACAAATGAAAACTGGTATATATAGGCAGCGACGCCTTGTTGAAAAATGAAGGAATAAGATCTCTGTTTGAAGGTATGAAATGCAAGGTTAACAATGAATAGAAGTATACTTTCTGAGGGGAAATAATGCTAATGTTAACTGAATATATATTGTAGAATGAAACTGAGGCCTTTAGTTATATTAGATGAAATATCTGAGACGGTAAATATTATTTGAAGATGCAGAGGTTAAAACAACTGTAACCAAACGACATGCTGCATGTGATGATGGTTTTTTTTTCCCCCTTCTTTTTTGGACTTTTTGTCTTTTTTGTCCTTTTTGGCTTCCCCCTCCTCCCCCTCCTTTTTTTTAAACCCTAGCTTATTGTGGTGTTTATTAAATATACAACAGAGAGATATGGGATGTATAAACTTAGTAGGGATGCACCTGTGATCAAATGACATATTGTATGTGATGATGGGGTTTCCCCCCTTTTTTTCTTCTCCTTTTCCCATTGTTGTCTATGTAATAAAATAAAAAAAATAAAAAAATAAGACCTCCCTGAAAATAAGGCCAAGTGTTTATTTTGGGGGTGAAAAGATAATAAGACAGTGTCTTATTTTCAAGGGAACACGATAGGATATTCATAAGCTCATTTATAGTAGGTGCTCTCCTTAAAATGTGATTTTGTTGATATTTTAAATGAATTTGGAATTTACTCTGAAGATCTTATCCAATCTGAAATTGCTTAAGTGACAAGATAGTTATAATTCTTCTTCCAGTAGTATTATACCAGTGTAATAGTTTATACTGTTTTTATTTATAGAAATAAAGTATGTAGTGATAGAGTTCTAGGGAATTTAGATGCAGCTATTTCCCACTTCAGTAAGTGACATAATATAAAACTGTTTACATCTATGGAGTATGCCTGTAGAGGGAAAAAAAAAGATTGTTTAATATCATGAAAAGAATATAACAGAGCTAGGAAACAGTGGCTTAAAATAGTTACATTGAAATAACTAAAATAAATTGCTTTGGGATTTGCAGGGGGAGATAAATGGGTTTATATCTTTCAAATTTTATTTTAGTTTTGCACATTGATTGCATGTAACTCTGGAATAAATAAAAACACTGTTCTCCATCCAGAGCAAAACGATTCAGAACTGCTCCTGGTGAATTATCGTTTACACAGATATCTCTTGCTGTGAAGCCATCTGGCTTGTTTCTTCTTTTACAAACTCTATGCATTCAATTAATAATAAACATCTGCTGCTTCCATTTATTAAATCTCTTTGGTTTTATATGTGTGTATGTGAGTGGTGAGTGTGTGTGTGTGTGTGTGTGTGTGTGTGTGTGTTTTCACACACATACACAGAGAGACTTACCCCAATACATTCCTTGACAACTCTTGGCTAATCACCTAACTGAAATTACGATTTGAGATTTGGTGTTGAATATGCGATTTCAGCAGGCTTTGATTCTCCTGGTGGCTGAAGAGAAGGAAAGAAACAATCAAATTCCCTTTTCGGTATTCCCATAGATAGCTGTGTATTCACTCAGTGTCAGCAAAAATAAGACAGGAGAAACAAAAGCAGGAAAAGCATAATAAAAATAAAATTCAGGAATGATGATGATATTTCCATAACAAAAAGCCCCAACAACAGCTGCAGCACCTTAAGAAGGTTTTCTGTAAATGAATTAATTTAGCTAATCATTTAAATATATAAATGATATTTGTACCAGAATAGAGCAAAAGTTGAAAAGTCAGTTATTGAATAAAGAAAACATATTGAGCCTATTAGTTGATTAATAATTTAACTTATAAAATGATATAGTCTTTACAGCTAGAAAATGAGTAATTCTTATTTATCTGTTCATTATTTTTATGTTCTATTTTTCTGACAGGGAAACCAAGGTGACATATAAGAAAATTTTAATATTTAAAGCTATCTAGTGTGGCAGATCGGATTTAGAGATGATTGCTGTCTAACTATCATTTCATGAAGGGGACACGGTGGCTCAGTGGCTAAGATGCTGAGCTTGTTGATCAGAAGGTTGGAAGTTCAGCAGTTCGAATCCCTAGCACTGCATAATGGGGTGAGCTTCCGTTTACTTGTCCCAGCTTCTGCCAACCTAACAGTTCAAAAGCACATAAAAAAATGCAAGTAGAAAAATAGGAACCACCTTCAGCGTTGAATCCTGCCGGACCCTTGACATGGAGAATGTCTTGGGATAGTGCTGGCTCTCTTGCTTTCAAACTGAAGATGAGCATTGCCCTTAGAGCCGGAAGTGACTAGCGCACATATGTGGAAGAACCTTTACCTTTACCTTATCATTCCATGAACTTCATCATTTATTAAAGATTTGTAGCCATGGTGGCACTGTGGTTAGAATGCAGACTAAGACTTCTTACTCCAGAAGTTCCATTCTGAACAACTCAAGGTTGACTCAGCCTTCCATCCTTCCAAGGTTGATAAAATGAGGACACAGATTGTTGGGGGCCATATGCTGATTTTATTTTAAAAAATTCTTAGGGTGGGTTTTAAAGCACTATGAAGCGGCATATAAGTCTAAGTGCGATTGCTATTTGAACTTTGATTATTCTGGCTCGAATAAATAGCAATAGCAATAGCAGTAGACTTATATACCGCTTCATAGGGCTTTCAGCCCTTCATAGGGCTTTCAGCCCTCTCTAAGCGGTTTACAGAGAGTCAGCATATTGCCCCCAACAATCTGGGTCCTCATTTTACCCACCTCGGAAGGATGGAAGGCTGAGTCAACCCTGAGCCGGTGAGATTTGAACCGCTGAACTGCTGATCTAGCAGTAGCCTGCAGTGCTGCATTTAACCACTGCGCCACCTTGGCACCTTGCACACCCACTACACCATCACAAACCTCTGTAAAAATACGTTTGGCATCCTTGAAGGTAAAGAGTATTGTTGGGAGAGGAGCAAAATGTACAAATATTTCAGTGGTATCAAAGTGAAGACTACAGACTGCAAAAGCACAGTGGAAAATGTCAACCATTGGACTAATATTCTGCTTAACTCAGTTTTCCAAAGTAATGGCAACCTCATTTGGGGAGGAAAAAATAGTATTCAAATATTGGAACCAATTTCTAGACATAGAATAGACAAATGTTTGCCACCTTAAAATGTAGCTTTGGGGTGCTATAATATATGTTTATGAAGTGTCTAAATAGTATCCAAAAAGCTACATTTTCAGAATGTCTTCTGTTCAGTTACATGGCAAAGTTAGATTTTGATTAAAGTAATATTTACGCATTTTATCAGAGGGCTTCCAAGATGTGAAGCTGGTTGATTCCAATCAAAATTCTTTCCTCGTACATGGATATTCATGAACATCTTGTAAAGGATGTGAAGGGAGTTGACTGGCTCTTTCTAATCAAGACCTTTTGAATTATCGATGCTCCTCAGGAATGTGTATTCTTCACTACCATATGTGATAAACACCTCCTCTTCACAAAATCTTCCCTAGTTGTGCTATGTACCAGGTTCCCACAACATAAGATGCTGATCAGAAAAATAATGAATTTCTAGCATGTTGACATGTGGCTGTTCAGAAAAAAAGTAAAACCTTGAATGTTGATCTGGAACCGCAGTTTCCATTTATCATTTTACAGTGTTGGTAAAGTGGCCACCACATTTTCCAGACTTACAAAGAGAGTATGGCTTAATAAGAAGCTGATGGAACACTTGTAGTGCAGTGAGTCTTGGACCCTTTACGCATGGCAGGAGAGAATGTTGTACACTGTTTCCGACGTATTCTTGGCATCACCTGGAATGACAAGTTCCAAATAGGGCAGTCTTAGAATGTGCTGGAATTTCTAGCATGTATACACTATTGAAACAGCGACATCTATGCTAGTTGGGCATGCCGTGAGAATAGCTGATGGTCGGATTCCGAAAGATTTCCTGTATAGAGAATTAGTGCAGGGAAAGCACCCCAGAGAGGGACCACAGCTGTGATAAGGATATCTACAAGAGGGATCTAAAGGCCTTGGGAATGGACATTAACAGCTGGGAAATCTTGACCTCTGATCCTTCAGCTTGGAGGCTAAAGATGCAGCATGTCCTTCTCCAATTCGAAGAGACTTATTCGGCAGACTGAGGCAAAGAGGCAGCCCTGGAACCAGCAAAATCTGGGTGCTGGGCAGGGGACAGAATGTATCTGCCCTCGGTGTGGAAGGGATTGCCACTCTCGAATTGGCCTTTTTAGCCACACCAGATGCTTTAGGACCTCTTTGCAGAGCACGATACCATAGTCTTTTGAGGCTGAAGGATGCCAATGCCAAGGTCCATAAATTATGATAATCAATAAGAGAAATTACACAATTTAGGAAGAAGCTCGGATTCCCAGACTCCTAATCACTTTTTACTTATTTGTTTGAGAGTTGAAGTCTACACATCAGAAAGCTGCCCAAGATCAGGAAACTTAATGTAATACAGACATACACTAGAGTTATACATTTCCCTTATAGCTAAACAAACACACACAATATTGTGGGATGCTTGAGTTTAGGTAGAAGAAAGGAAAGTTAGCCAATGCAGGCTGCCCCAAGAGATGGTTTAAATCCACAGATGGAAAACAAACACAAGAAAAACCAAGGACAAATCATATGGATCAGAGACTTACCTACCTCAATACTTTAAAAAGATGTCTCCATAGAGTGTGGCAATTTCAACATTAGTTTTTAGGAGAACTTTTATTTCCTTTTCTATCTTGCCTTTCCTCAGAAAGCTGGTTTTCACTTACAACTTAGTCTGTGAAATAACATAGAGTTTTTGAGTTTGAAGGGCCCATGGAGGTCTTCTAGTCCATCTCTCACTGAAAGCAGGGGACCTTATATAATCCCAGTCAAAGGATTATCCAGTATATTTTTGGAACTCTCCAGTGATGGATCGCAAACGACTCTGGAAGCACATTATTCTGCTGACTAATTGTTCCCTCGGTCAAACATTTCTTTTTATTTCTAGGTTGGATCTCTCTTTGACACGTTTCCACCCATTACGTCTAGTCCTATCTCCAGGTACCTTGGAGAATAGGTTGGCCTTCTGTTCTCTGCAACAGCCCCTCAAATATTGGAAAACAGTTGTCACGTCCTCCTTAATCTTTCTTTTTTATAGGCTGGCCATAGAGTGTAAAGAGGGTGTGACAGAGTGCCGTCAACTGTTCATCATACTGTTTAGCCTCCAAACCTTTTCTCATCTTTGTTGTTCTTCTTTGCACACTTTCTATGGTCTAGCATAATAATCTTTAATTATAATTTAATTATAATTTAATTATAATATATAAATACTAAATGTTTAATTATTATCAGAAATAGTGATAATTATTTTTAACATTCACTGTAAGATGGGGCCTTTTATTATTTATTTATTTATTTATATTTATTTGTTTGTCAAACATGTACAAAATAACAAGTCTAGGTTTGAACATAAACACGAACAAGGGAAGTAAATACAGATAAACTGGGACAGTAAGACAGGGACGGTAGGCACGCTGGTGTGCTTATGCATGCTCCCTTTAGGGACCTCTTAGGAATGGGGTGAGGTCCATGGTAGATATTGAAGATCAGAAGGAGGGACGCGACAGCCAGGGTGTCCGAACAAGAACTTCTTTATTTACAGATATAACAAAGGTGACAGCGATTCAAACAGGTGCTGTCCGCGCCAAGGTATTTATAGTCCAAGTAACAATGTAACTCAACCAATAGGAAGCCGGGACTAGGCAGCAACACACTGACAAGTCCCTCAGCCAATCAACGGGTCTTGTCGGCCAGCAACAGCTCGTGCTGCGTCCTGGCCAATCAGGAAGCAGCAGGCTGTTGCTAGCCTTTAGCAAAGGTTCTGAACTACTTGCATATGTAACAGGATTCATGAATATGCAACACCCCTTCCCCCCAGTTCTGCGCATGCTCTCCTGGTGAAGCATGCGTAGTCCTGTAAATAGGCGGGGCGGCGCCGGACCCGCCCAGACCTTCGCAGTCCTACAGGAGTCGTCGTCGGAGGTGGACCTGATTGTTGTAGCTCCTCCCTGAAGGGGGTGCAGCTCCAAGGGACGCCATCTTGGAAAGGCCCAGAAGGCGGGCTCAACGACAAGGGTAGGCTGGGCTGTGGAGGCGCGTCCCTAGCCATAGTGTATGGAATGGGAGGAGAGTCACTGAGGGTAGGAGTGATAGGTGGGGCCTCGGCTGCGGCGGCTTGAGCAGTCGGTTGAGCTCCCCGAAAGGGGGCGCTCGGGTAGGCCGGGCCTGGTGTTGCAAAGGCCCGATGACGTGTTTCCTTGGTTTGAGCTCCTTCACCGTCTGGCAATGGAAAGGCAAGGCCTGGTTCGGCGAAGGCCTCATTCGGCATCCCCGGTTGTGCGGTGTTGTCTTTAGGATGGTCCGAGAGGCCTGCCTGTGGGGGGAGGCGCCTCCTTAGTTGATCCAGGTGGCGCCTCCATTGGGATCCGTCAGCCAGTCCGACCCTAAAAGAACAGGGGCCTGTCAGGGAGGTTACAGTGGCTGGAACCCATTGGGGATCCCCGGAGAAGGAGCGGGCCCAGACCAAGTCCCCTAGTTTGAAAGAACGGGCGGGGAGGACCCCCAGGTTGCTCGGCTGATCCCCTGAATAGAGCGGATGGAGCCTATCCAGGGGAGTCCGCAGGCGCCGGCCCATCAAGAGCTCCGCGGGGCTTTTGTTGGTCGTTGGGCAGGGGGTGGAATGCTGGCTTAGCAGGTAAGCCGCCACTCTCGCCTGCCAATCGCCCCGGTCCATGCGGCCCAGGGCCTCCTTTGCTGAGCGGACCGCCCGCTCCGCCCAGCCATTTCTGGCCAGGTGATACGGTGCTGTGGGCGCGTGCCAGATCCCTTGCTCAGCCAGGAACCCTTGGAAGGTGGTGGACGTAAATTGGGGCCCGTTGTCTGAAACAACAATATCCGGCAACCCATGGGTTGCAAATAACCTCCTTAAGGCCCGGACCGTACTCTCGGCCGTGGTGGAGCCCATCAGGACCAGCTCCACCCACCGGGAGTAGGCGTCCACCACAATCAAGAAGTTCTGGCCGTGGAAGGGACCAGCGAAGTCAATGTGGAGGCGCGACCACGGGCCTCTCGGAGCCTCCCACTCGCGAGCAGGTCCGGCAGGGGGGTTGGGCCTGGACTGTTGGCATGTAGTGCAGCGGCCTACATAGGCCGCTATCTCTGAATCCAACAAGGGCCACCAAATATAGCTACGGGCCAAAGCCTTCATCCGCGCTATGCCTGGGTGATCCTTGTGGAGCAGAGGCAGAACTTGTGGCCGAAGTGCAGCAGGGATCACTACCCGATCCCCCCAAATGAGACACCCCCCGTGGAGGGAGAGCTCCGCTTGTCTAGTTTTGAAGGGCCGAAAGCCCTCTGCGACTTCGTCTGTAAGCCATCCCCTCAAGACCCAGGAAGCGACCTGGGAGAGGATTGGATCGGCCTTTGTGTAGGCCGCGACATCCACGGCAGAGATGGGGAGGCCGGAGGACGCGATTGTAAGGACAGAGAGGCCAGGCACATGGGCGGTGTCGGTCTGCGGCAAGGGGCAGCGGCTCAGGGCATCAGCGTGCCCTAGCTGCTTGCCAGGATGGTACTGCAGCGTATAAGAGTACGCTGCAAGGAATTCCGTCCAACATGTCATGCGGGGTGAGAGGATGGGGGGGGGGGTCGGCTTGTCACCTGCCAGAAGCCCAAGGAGCAGCTTATGGTCAGTAACAAGAGTGAAAGGCCGACCGTACAGGTAATCGTGAAACCTCTTAATCCCGGACACTGCAGCCAGAGCCTCCTTGTCGATCTGGCTGTAATTTCGCTCCGCCAAGGAGAGTGTCCGGGAATAAAAGGCCACCGGGGCCTCCGAGCCATTCGGGAGGACATGGCTCAGGACCGCCCCGACCCCATAGGGGGAGGCGTCACATGCAAGCGTCAGAGACATCCTGTCATTGTATTGAATCAGGACTGCCGATGACGTCAGCGTCTCTTTGACAGCCGCGAACGCATGCGCTTCGCGGCTCCCCCAGCACCAGGCCGCGGATCGGTCGAGCAACCGATGCAGCGGCTCGGCTAGTGACGCCTTATGAGGAATGAAGGGGGCGTAGAAGTTGAGAAGCCCCAGGAACGCCTGCAGCTCCGCCTTGGAGGTGGGTGCAGGGGCGTTCCTAATGGCTTTAACCTTGGAAGGCGTGGGGTGGATGCCTTGGGCGTCAATCAAGAAGCCCAAGAATTCCACCTTAGGAACAGCAAACGAGCATTTGCTGCGCTTAAGTTTTAGGCCCGCGCCCCTGAAACGACTGAGGACCTTCCTGAGTATCTCGATGAGCTCTGAGCGGCTGGAAGCAGCGATCAGAACATCATTGAAATATGGTACAACGCCCGGAAGCCCGTGGAGCAACCGCTCCATGAGGCTCTGGAAGATCCCCGGGGCCACGGAAATGCCGAATTGAAGGCGGCGACAACGAAAAGCCCCACGATGGGTGACGATGGTCTGGGCAGCCGCCGCATTGTCCACCGGGAGCTGTTAGTAGGCCTGCGCCATATCCAGTTTGGCGAATGTGCAACCCTGCCCCAAGGAATGGAGCAGGTGTTGCACCACAGGGACTGGATAGGGGTTTGCCTGAAGGGCCAAGTTGATCGTCGACTTGTAGTCGGCGCAGATCCTCACCGACCCGTCTGGCTTGACTGGGAGGACGATGGGTGTTTCCCAGGAAGCATGGTCAACGGGTTCGATGACTCCCTGCGCCAAGAGCTTATCAAGCTTGGCGTCAACCTTGGCCCTTAAGGCAAAAGGCACCCTGCGGGCTTTCAGCCTAATGGGAGCAACCTGGGGATCTAGGCTCAGAGAGATGGGGGTGCCCTTATAGCAGCCGAGTTGGCGGTCGAAGACGTCAGCAAATTCTTTTAAAACATCTTCCAATGAACAGGGAACCAACCGGTCCACCCCCCCAATGGACAACCCCAGGGCAGGGAACCAATCAAGGCCCAGGAGGGCCGGCAAGTCATCCCTAACAATCAGGATGGGCAATTTCCCCTGGAAGGGGCCGTATTGTACTGTGATAGGGAAAGAGCCCAAGGTGGGGATCAATTTCCCTTAGGGCAATCTCAGAGGGGTGCAGATGGCTTTGGGAGACTTTGGGACAGAGGAGGGAGAAAAGGGACCAGGGCAACAGAGATCGGGACGAGTCGGAGTCCACCTCCATCCGGCAAGGCTGACCTTCCAGCTGGACGGAGGTAGCGACCTTCCTGGCCCCGGCAGAGGCTTGGCTGACCAAACAGTCAGAGGCAGGCGGCTGACAGGTAGAGTAGCAGTCTTCAGTCCGCCTAGCGGACCGCGGCGGCTGGCGGCGCGGCTGCGCTTGGGGCTGGCTAGTTGATTGCAGGAACGAAGGTGCGGGCAGGAGAGCCCGGCAAACTTTGGCAATGTGTCCTTCTCCTTTGCACCTGCGACAGATAGCGGTGCGAAAGGGGCAGGCCGTGCGGGTGTGGCGGCCGCCACAACCACGGCAGGGCATGCCAGCAGCGGACTGTGCAGCTGACTGCGGCTGTGGCTTGCGTTTTGGCTGTGCCCTTATCTGTCCCACGAACTCTTCCTCCGGGTCTTCCATGGGCGGCTGGTCATCAATCATATTCGCTTGAGCAGGCGGCCCCGCTGGTGACTGGTCAGGGGAAGCCAGTTGTAAGCGCTCTATATCAGCCGTGGACTGCTCAGAGAGCTCGGCTGCTCTGGCAGTCTCCACGGCCTGAAGCAAAGTGATATTGTGGTTGCGGAACATGCGGCTTCGCAGGTTGACATCGCGGACCCCACACACAAATTGTTCTACAAGATTTTCTTCTAGATTGGAGAAATCACATTGAGCGGCCACCGTGCGTAATGATTCGAGGAACTGGCTAATGGATTCATTCGTCTTTTGGACCCGGCGGCGGAATGCAAATCGGCGCGCAATCTTTGATGGGGTGGGGGCGTAATGGTTTTTGAGTCTCGACAACAGCTCGTCCCACCCCAGCTTGTATGCTAGCCTCGGGGCGGCCAGGGCTCTCGCAGAGGCGAACATTGCGGGTTCGCAGCATGAGAGGAAGAAGCTACATTTCTCTTCTTCGGTCTGTGCCTGGTTCTTTGATGCTATAAGATAGCATTCAAACCTCTCCATAAATCCCTCCCAGGATTCTCCGGCGGATCCAAAGGGAGCGAACGGAGGGAGCGCTGAAGTCATCTTGGCACCGAGTTAGGTTGAGAGAGATAGAGGACGAGAGAAAAAAAAATCTTTCTCCTCAGCAGCGTTTGTTGCCGGCTCTGATGCGGCGGCAGCTGGCTAATTCTTTTCTCTCTCTCTTGTTCACCCTAGCTTCGCGGGAATCGCCAATCCCACCCTCGTCGCCAGTATTGAAGATCAGAAGGAGGGACGCGACAGCCAGGGTGTCCGAACAAGAACTTCTTTATTTACAGATATAACAAAGGTGACAGCGATTCAAACAGGCGCTGTCCACGCCAAGGTATTTATAGTCCAAGTAACAATGTAACTCAACCAATAGGAAGCCGGGACTAGGCAGCAACACACTGACAAGTCCCTCAGCCAATCAACGGGTCTTGTTGGCCAGCAACAGCTCCTGCTGCGTCCTGGCCAATCAGGAAGCAGCAGGCTGTTGCTAGCCTTTAGCAAAGGTTCTGAACTACTTGCATATGTAACAGGATTCATGAATATGCAACAGTAGACAGTTTGAGATTGAAGCTGTGAGGGTTTGGGATGTAACAACAGAGTCGGATAGAGCATTCCAGGCATTGACCACTCTGTTGCTGAAGTTGTATTTGCTGCAATCGAGTTTGGAGCAGTTTGTATCTATTGTTTGTCCATGTATTATTGAGGTTGAAGCTGAAGAAGTTGTTGGCAGGTAAGGCATTGTAGCAGACAATTTTGTGTATTATGCTTAGATTGAACTACAGATGGTGCAGTTCCAGATTGACCAAGCCCAAAATTTCAAGCCTGGTGACACAGGGAATTCTATTGTCAGTAGAAGAGTAGAGTATTCTTCTTGTGAAATACCTCTGAACCTGTTCAATCATGTTAATGTCTGATATACAGTGTGGGTTCCAGGCGGATGAACCATATTCAAGAATTGATCCGGCAAAGGTTCTGTATGCTCTTTCATAACTCTTTCCTAGAGTTACCCAATGAAGTTCATTAATTGTTGATCAGAATATGGATTTCCTCTGTTCAGGTTTGATACATTAATTGCTATATTACAGTGTCTCATAAAGCCTAGGAGCTAGGAGATTATACAGTAAATATAATTGGATTTCTTAGCCTGCAAATGAAAGGTGCCTGAACTTTTTAATTTCAATTTTACAAATGTTACACCCTGAAATCATATGCTAAATAACTGGGTTATGCAGCATCTAAACCCTTTTTAGGTTTATTCTAAAATGAAAGAATGTGTCTTATTAAAAAGAGGAAGCAACAAGAACAGTACTTTTTGGTTAGTCCACCCAGGTTTTAGTGTTGGTAAATTGAAAAGGGATATACTAAAATAGAAAAGTTAATTTAGTGAACACAACAAGGCAGAGAGATGCAATTATTATTTTTTAATGCAGAACGAATTGAGTTTTCTATTTACGGTTACTCAGACTAGTTTCTCTTTCCCTATTATTTCTGGAAGCAAAGTTTGGTTTTCTTTTTGCAATCAGCTGCCTAGGTCTGGACTCTGTATCTGCTTCAATTGGTCATAGAAGCTTGCTTTAATAGAATAAACCATTTGGCAAATAGCTCATCCTTGAAGTCATTTTTCACTGTAAATCCTGTTACGCAGATTGGAGCTTTTATAGGGAAAAATAAAATTATTCGATGACAGATATTGCCCAGAAAATGTAGAAGCTTTCCTTAGACTCTAATATCAAGCTGTTCACACCAATCTTGACTGCCGATGGCTTCATGTAGTTTTTGTAGTAAGAGTTTAAATATGATGTTATTTCCCTCTTCCTCCTACTACTTTTCCTCTTACTTTAACCTGCAGCTGTGCAATTTTTGTGTTGTATCCTTCTCCTGTACCACTATCTTACTTTGCTTACTGAAGTTACCTATAATAGGTCGGTAACTGCCCAAATATGGGAGGGAGCATACTGCTTCCCTTTTCTGTCTATCGGCTCACTCCAGGCAGAAAGCCATTTTTTTAATGTTGCCTTTGTTACATTTGTGTTATTTATTTATCAGCACAATTGCAACACATATATACATACATAAACCACACACACACACACACACACACACATCATGTGTGTGTGCACACACATGTGTGCATGTTTGTATGTTCGAGCAATTTGAACCAACCTTGATACACAGATGACTTACTCTCTAGAAATAAATACTGTGGGTGTAAGACACCCTCAAAACCCCTTGGGGGTATGTGTTGAAGTTTGAAGTTTAATAACATTTGTATGCCGCCCAATCCCGTGGCCCTCTGGGCAGCTAACAATACAATAAATCAGAAAATGGAATGGAATGGAATTTTATTATTTGTATGCCGCCCTTCTCCGGGAGGACTCAGGGCGGCGAACAATTCAAAAGGGGAAAAAGGGAAACACAAAAACAAAATACAAGTAATAAAAATAAGCAACAGTTGCATAACCATACATGTCGAGAGGGGAGGGAACTCATCACCCCCAGGCCTGCCGGCAAAGCCAGGTTTTGATGGCTTTTCGGAAGGCCTGGAGAGAGGTGAGGGTCCGAATCCCTGCAGGGAGTTCATTCCAGAGGGCCGGAGCTGCCACAGAGAAGGCCCTCCCCTGGGTAGTAGCCAGATGGCATTGGCTGGTAGATGGAACCCGGAGGAGGCCAACCCTGTGAGATCTAATGGGTCTGTGGGAGGTAATTGGCAGCAGGCGGTCTCTCAAGTACCCAGATCCAATACCATGAAGGGCTTTATAAGTTATGGCTAGCACCTTGAAGCGTATCCGGAGACTGATCGGTAACCAGTGCAGCTCGCGGAGGATAGGTGTAACGTGGGTGTACCGAGGTGTACCCACAATCGCTCGCGTGGCTGCGTTCTGGACGAGTTGAAGTCTCCGAATTCTCTTCAAAAAAAGAAGAGGAAAGAAAAGATAGATTTAAAAAACACATCATGCACTCCATTCTGAGTGGGGCTGGACCATATTTTGGGGTCAACAGCCCCAGGCCTGCCGGAACAGCCAGGTTTTAATGGCTTTATGGAAGGCTGGGAGAGTGGGAAGGGTCCAGATGTCCGTGGGAAGATCGTTCCACAGGGCTGGGGCAGCTACAGAGAAAGACCTCCCCCGGGTAGTCACCAACCGGCATTGTCCAGTCGACGGTACCCAAAGGAAGCCCAATCTGTGCAATCTTATAGGTCGTTGGGAGGTGTGTGGCAGGAGGCGGTCCCATAGGTATCCAGGTCCCAAGCCATGTAGTGCTTTAAAGGTAACAACCAGCACCTTGACGCGCATTCGGAGACCGATGGGGAGCCAGTGCAGCTCGCGGAGGATAGGTGTAACATGGGTGTACCTAGGTACACCTGATATCGCTCGTGCGGCCGCATTCTGGACCAATTGTAGTCTCCGAACACTCTTCAGGGGCAGCCCCAAGTAAAGCGTGTTACAGTAATCAAGCCTAGAGGTGGCGAGAGTGACCATTTGAAGTGCCTCCCGATCCAGGTAGGGCCGCAACTGATGCACCAGGCGAACCTGGGCAAAAGCCCCCCTGGCCACAGCCGACAGGTGGTATTCTAATGTCAGCTGAGGATCCAGGAGGACACCCAAGTTGCGGGCCCTCTCTGAGGGGTGAAGAGTTTCGCCCCCCCAGGGTAAGAGGTGGAATATCTGGTCCGTTCTTGGGGGGGCAACATCAATAGCCACTCGGTCTTGTCTGGATTGAGAGCCAGCTTGTTTACTCCCATCCAGACCCTAACAGCCTCCAGGCACTGGCACATCACTTCTACCGCTTCACTGAGTTGGCACGGGGGGGACAGATACGCGTATTGATGATATTTGATCCCGTGCCAACAAATGATCTCACCCAGCGGCTTCATGCAGATGTTTAATAGGAGGGGGGACAGGACCGAGCCCTGAGGCACCCCATATTTTTGGGGCCTAGGAGTTGACCTCTGTCCTCCAACCAACACCGACTGCGACCTATCCGAGAGGTAAGAGGAGAACCACCGTAACACGGTGCCTCCCACCTCTCCCAGTCGTCACAGAAGGATACCATGGTCGATGGTATCGAAGGCCGCTGAGAGGTCAAGAAGCACCAGGATAGAGGAATGTCCTCTATCCCTGGCCCACCAGAGATCATCGGTCAGCGCGACTAAAGCAGTTTCGGTGGAGTAACCAGGCCTGAAACCCAACTGAAAGGGATCTAGATAATCCGCTTCATCCAAGGTCCGTCGGAGCTGAAAGGCCACCACCTTCTCAACAACCTTCCCTACAAAAGAGAGGTTGGAGACTGGACGATAGTTTTTAAGAATAGCTGGATCCAGAGAAGGCTTCTTAAGGAGGGGTCTTACCACCACGTCCTTTAGGGGCAATGGGAAAGATCCCTCATGAAGAGAGGTGTTAATAATCCTCTGGAGCCAGCCTCATGTAACCTCCCTGCTGGTCAAAACCAGCCAGGAGGGACACGGGTCCAGTAAACAGGTGGAGGTACTTACAGCTCCCATAGCCTTGTCCACTTCCTTCTGTTAAGATACAGCCTGTATTGCCATAAAATGGCTTCTACTGTACAGCATAGTGGAGTTGCCATGGTAAGGGCTTCACAGTACTCCACAAGGAGGCTCCCTCTGGTAAGGGGAAAAATCCAACATTAGAAATTAAGTTTGTTCTGGACATTTTCCCCCTATATATAAATACTTGGGTAATACCGGGTTATTGGCTAGTAAGAATTAAGTTTGATTCCTACAATATTTCTACAATACCATAAAAAGAATCTCATAATAGGACTCCTAAATACAACTTCAAAAAAGCAAACTACAATCTCAGAGATGCCGACCTCTCATCTCTAGATTGGCAAATCCCATTCAATGACTGCAATACTACAGAAGACTATTGTAACACTTTTCTACTAGAAGTTCAAAGAGTCATTAATCTATATGTACCTTTTGTTACACCCAAAGCCAAAAAGAACAAATTAGCCATCTCAATAAAGAAACTCCAATTAAAAAATATATCTTTTTGGCAGAAAAATAAAAGTTGCTTGTAGGTAACTTCAAAAACTGATACAAAACCTTATGCAAACAACCTACTCTCTAATAAGCAGTTTGGTTTCAGGAAAAAAAATGTCCTGTAATCTGCAACTCATACACTGCAAAAACATTTGGACCTCTCAACTCGACCAGGATAAAGCAATAGATGCAATCTACATAAACCTCTGCAAAGCCTTTGATTCAGTGGTACATGACAAAATTCTGTTAAAACTAAGTTCTTACAGCATTTCTGCATCTTTGCACAACTGGATAGCTGCATTCTTATCAAACAGCAACAAGTAGTCAAAATTGGAAACACTATATTTAACTCTCCACCAGTTAACAGTGGTGTTCCCCAAGACAGCGTTCTAGGACCAACACTCTTTCTTTCTACTTTACATAAATGACCTTTGTGATCATATTATAAGCAGCCGCATCCTCTTTGCCAATGATGCAAAACTATTTAACACCACAGGGAATTTTACTACCCTACAAAAAGATTATCTATCTGAATGGTCAAACAATTGGCAACTCCAAATCCCTGCTAACAAATGCTCAGTCCTACACATTGGTAATAAAAACCAAAACATCAAATACAAGCTGGGTGGAAATGATCTAAAAGATGATCCACACTCTGTCAAAGGCCTAGGAGTAGTCATTTTGAAAGATCTAAGCTCCAGAGCTCACTTAACAACATCGCCAACAAGGCAATGCAGAATTGTTAACCTTATTTTACATAGTTTTCTCTCTGGTAATGCTATTCTGCTAACTAGGGCATACAAAACCTTTGCCAGACTTATTGTTGAATACTGCTCACCTTCCTGGAAACCCCCACTGAATTTTGGACATTAAAACATAAGAGAGGGTCCAGAGGTATTTTACAAGAAGAGTACTCAACTCCTCTGCTCATAATAAAATTCCACATACCACCAGGCTTGAAATTTTCGGGCTGGATAACCTTGAACTACACCATCTACAACCCGACCTGAGCTTAGTGCACAAGACAATCTTCCATAACATCCAACCTGTTAATGACTACTTTTACTTCAACTGCAATAACTCAAGGGCTACCAATATACACAAACCAAATGTAATCCATTCTAATCTTGATTGCAGGAAAAATGATTTCAGCAATAGAGTAGTAAATGTGTGGAACACTCTACCTGTTCCTGTTGTTAGTTCCTCTATCCCCCATACCTTTTACCTTAAACTGTCTACTGTGAACTTTACATGTTTCTTAAGAGGTCTCTAAGGGGGCGTACATAGGCGCACCAGCGTGCCTACTGTCCCTGTCCTACTTTTTACATGTACTCTTTTATTTGTTTATGGCTATGTTTGCTTATTTATATCCATTTATTTGTGCAATTTGTACATGTTCATGTCTATGTCTACACTTGTTGATACTTTTACTTGTTGGCAAACAAACAAAGAAACAAATGAACAAACATGGCCAACCTAAACTAGGGAGAATCAATGGTCTGCCACCTTCTTCATTGGCCTGTCAGAATATTGTATACCTCAGTGACTAAAAAATGTTTTTATTGCTTCTATTATAGTTGAATCCATTTAATGCCATGTCAAGATTCCTTTTTTTTTTTTTTTTTGGTATCCTACTCTCATGTGACAAACTAAATTGGTTCAGCTTTCCCTTGGGGGAAGCTTTTTAGCTTACATTATTGATGAAGGAGCGTGTTACTCCTGTTGCCATCCTTTTCAGTCCATGGGCTCCTTGGTTTCCCAAACTTCTTAACCTGAAAAAGATTCTAGTCAATGAATTTTCTAGTAAGGTTTTTAGCCTTCAGATTTAATTAATGCAAGGAAAGCTTGTCTGTATTAGAACAGTGGAAAGAAAAAGGTACAAGACAGGACACAGAGATCTCAGCATCGCCTAAGAAAGTACAAAAACTGTACTCTGAGACTCAGCAACTTTTTTTCCTCAAATTCATTTCTTTTTTTAAAAAAAAATTAAAGCAAACTTTCTGTCCTCAACTTGAGTAATACTTTTCTTCACTACTTATAGCTCCATTGCTTGTTTTAATTTAGAGGTTCTTTAAAAAGAGATTGTAATCCTGACATTAGTAAAATGACTAAATTCACTTTTCCAAACTTTCCTTATTTTTCTGAATTGCTTATTAAGTTAAACAACATTGTGTTCCCCATCAAATGCTTTGAAATGGGTGGTGTCAAAATACTGTCCGGTTCTAAAAATGTCTGGCCTTCATTTCAGACCACAACTGAACATTAGGTTCCCTTGCCTGCATGGGAGTTTCCTAGTATACATATACAATTTTTGGCATGTTATAGAATAAGAGAGGTGGAATGACTCATTTAGGTAATTCAAATTAAAGTAATCAAAACAGCTTCTGCTAGAGCACATCCAATGGACAGAAGTTCACCAACTCTCTGATTAACTAATCAAAATACTTGAAGAATAGCTATATTTTTTTAATATTCACTTGGAACAGCATCTGTGCATTTCTTAATTTTCAGCCTGGCATCATTCAGTTTGACCAGGGGTCACTTACTTTCCCTATCGGTTTGCAAATGTGAGCATGAATGTGTCCACACATGTGCTCGGTTTTTGCATGTACCCCATCCATGCATCCATCCCAACTACACATGTGCTCGGCCTTCCATGCATGCACTTTGATTGTGTGTGTGGCTTGCACGCATGCACATCTTGAAAATGTGCATAAATAAGATGGCATAGAATCAGGGGGTGGGAAATTTCCACTACTGGTTTGGGTAAACCGGTTCAAACTGGCTGAATACCCCCCTCTGAATATGACTTCCTTTTGGGAGTTTGGAGAATATTGTTCTGTCCTTTCTCAAGCAATTATTTTTCAAGGCTAAACTTGCTCAGCTCCAATCTTCTCCAGTTAGTCTTATCTTTCTCAAGGGTAAACATTTTCTCTTCGTATGACTTTGTTTCTAGTTTTCTAACCATGACATACTAAGTAATCATGAGAAATGAATCACAAATACCAAGCAAATCTGTCTGTATGCATTCCCAAAATCAATAACCATGATATTTTGAAATTTAGGTCAGTTCAATGGAAGGTATTGCCCTTCATGAGAATAGAGAAAGACATTTGGAAGCTATGGCTCATACAGAGCACAACATCCTAGTTCATGATGGATAACTGTGATGTACTTTGGGAGATCCATTGGGTGCCAGTGGATTTCTGAGTGTTGTCCAAGGTTCTGGCCATCATTTTTAAGGGCCTGTAGTGCTCCACTCTGAGAATCGGAGAGACCATATTTTCTGATATTTATCTATTTGTCCAATCAGATCTCATAGTGTCAATCATCTCCAGTTCTTGTCCCAGCAGATGGGGCCTCAGAGGCATGTTTTCCCATCATTGCTCAATTCTTCAGAACTCACTTACAGTAGAGTCTTGGCTTATTTCATATATTCAGAGTTTCAGGAAACTAGCGAAAACTCCCCCTTCCCCATTTGAAACAGGATGAGGATGCTTAATAATGCAGGTATGGTCTGTAGCATAGTTAGCATGTTTATTTGACATTTTCTTATGTATTTGGGGTTAGAGGAGAAGTTAAAACATTTAATCTTAGATGCCTAGAACTTCTGGGAATGTTTGGCAGAAAAGTATAGTTAATAACTAAAGAAGTAGTATGTTTTATTTGTAAGCCGTGTTTTCTCTTTGGTGGGCAGCCAATATTTCTCAAACTAGGTTTTCATTTAAAGTTCCTGAGACTTTCAGTATTTTGAATATTGTGCTCCCACGGAGAGAAAAAGAAAAGGTCTTGAGATACACGAGGAAGAGCCACTGCTAAAATAAAGGCCAAGTGAAAGAGTACTGAATTTGGGGAAGGAATGTAATATGAATAGATGTTTCAGAGAAGGCCCTTCCTAATTCTTACAAAGATGATAGGAAGTCAGGAGATTTATAGGAAGTGCAAGATCTGATTACTATAGTTTTACAATAAAAGTAGTATTGATCTACATGAGATTGGATTCTGATCTGCATGAGATTGGATTCCTAGACTGATCTACCTTGAGGACTTTTTTTGCATGGAAACCAAAAGCCATTTTGTTGAGTTTTGTCTAATATATTGCATCAGGTGTGGGTGCACATCTGTGCTTGGGTAACACACACACTTCTGAATGTTCCCAAATGATGTACTGTTCAAAGCACTGGGAAAAATGCAGAATTGTGGTCTCCAACATGTGAGTAATAAGAAGGAGCAAGCAAGCTCACTCAATGCACTGCTAAGGGTATGCCATAACCTCTGAGAAACATTTTGGCATTTGCAAGAGTTGAAGTCCTCCTGTTTTAAAGTTGCCAAAATTGAGAATTGCTGATCCATAGACATTTGATCAATGACATTACCCCACAGACATTTCCTAAAATTCTCACAAAGAGGGTGATAAGAAAACCTTAGGCCAAGCTGTAGCTATCAATCTATTAAAGTTTGTATGAAAATGAAACTCTTGTTCATTTCAGAAAGGCCAATGAACAAAATCACCAAATGGCAGTGCATCTTACCCTGTCCTTGTATGGATGAATAATATTCCAAACTTTTAAATATTTATTACAGAATAAACTGCCCTTTTAGGTAGATGGCAAAGCATTGGAAGAAGACTATTTACATAAGCATCTTGTTCTCCAAATATAGTTAAAAGCTTAGCTCTACTCATATATTTCTTGACTAGTCTCAAACACTTCCAATGCTTTTTAATACCTCAAAAGGAGAAGATTAGAAAGTGAAAAAAAAGAGGTGTTTTGTGTGTCAGGAACAATGCTTCCAAAAATATTTTATGTTCTTATCTTCAAGTTTTAGCTCACCTTTTTCTATCTTTCTTTGCTTTCCTAATATATTTATTTTTCTTCAATTCAGTTTAAATGATTAGATTAAGATAAGGCACATGCAATAGTAAAATGTACGCAATGTAAACATTTGGCTAACAGTTCTATTATTTTCTGGCTATAGAATCAGTTGATTTACTCCCTGTTCTTCTACCCTGAAAACTGTATATACAAGTATTATTAAAAGGCTTATATTTTTCTAAGCTGCAGCTCATTTCATGAGAAGCATAAAGTGACTGAACAGATGTAGGATTTAAACTGATATGAGGCTGGAGGAAAAAAAAGGATGAGGGAAACTAGTGTTATGCAGATTTGGTTATATGAAAGAAAGATTACAATTACCTTATCAATTAACAACTGCAATGTGCTAATAATCCATTGTGTTGTGACTTTCTGAGATAACTGGAAACCTTTAGATGTATGTGAACATCTGATTTACATGTATGCATTCAAATATGAAACATGTGAATCTCGTCAAGAGATTTCAAGCTATCTAGAAATTGGCAACACGCACAGTGTTTTTTAAGGCAGTAGAATTACAATAGACTTACAATGTGTCTCAGATGTAACCTGCTCCTTCATAACCAATATATCTTCCTTGATTTTTGTGGCTTCACTCGAATTTAAATCCTACATTGGGTTAGTTGCTCCATGCATCTTATTAAGTGACTTGTGGATCATAAAAGCTTGTGCCTATTAATAAAATTTGTGAAACTGAAATATGCACATTCTCCTGATTTACAGAAACATTTAATTTTGTCTGTATCCCCCCTTTCCTGGTTTGAGTTGTGAGCCGCCCTGAGTCCCCTTCAGGGGAAAAGGGCGGCATATAAATAAAATAAACATAAACAGTATCATGCCTTTAGAAATATTGAAAAGATACCATTCCCCTTCATTCAATGAATGTTATCTTGCTAAATGCCTCTAATCTAAGCCGATTTTTTGTTTCTAAAATCACAGGAAAAAGAGTGTTAAAAACAAAACACATCCCAGAGTTATGAAAAGAAGTAAATGATAAAATCTGAGCATTTGGTTGAATTAAGGGACAAATGTGATTGCAGATGTGCATCCAATTAAATTATATATCATGTTTAATTTGATTGATAAGGATCACATCTTTCTCCCCCTTTTTTAACAACATTAGGGCTCAGAAATCATCTACTGAAACCAACAATGGAGTTTCAGGAGAGAAAATACTTCTCTACAACTACATAGTAATATCCAGATAGTCATTAATTTAATTGTTTTTAAAATGGGGCTAGCCAGATTCATCCACTTTGGCTCTCAATCACTTCATGTAGTCCTCAATTTATGATCACAATGAAGCCTGGAATTTTCATTGTAAGCATAACTGACAAAATTGGAGGCACCTTACAATGACCAAATCTATAATCATTTAGCTGTTAAGCAAACATGGTGGTCATTAAGCAAATGCCATGGCTGTTAAGTGAATCTGTGTATTCCCATGAATGTGTTTTGCCAGAAAAGATCAGAAATTAGAAAAAAAGTGATAGATTGCAGTCAAGTGAAAGCAGAATATTGTAAACAGCAATACAGGTGAACAAGCATCCAAAATCTGATCATGTGACAATGATGTATGTGCAGCTATCAGAACTAGGGTGTGTATATGTCTGTGTATGTTGCTGTAGGTAGGTTTGAATAGTTGTTAAGCAACCAGTCATTAAATAAATACTACCTATCATGTTCCTGTTGCAGCCTGGATCTATGGAGGAAGGTGAGCTGGAATTGGAGCCAAGGGAGAGTGAGGGACAGCTTTGTTGCCTTCAGGGGAATGTGGGGAGGAGGCAGGCCAGGGCTCGTCAGGAATGGGATGGCTTGCTAGCAGGGAGAAACGGGGCCAGGATGACCAACAGAGGACAAGCAGTGGAAATGAGGAGCAAAGGAACTCAGTCAATGAGCAAGAGCCGTCCCCTCCTGTTCCCCGAGAATGGAGAATGGAGAGAAGGTAGTAACAGCACAGACTAACCCAATGACTCAGGAGGATGCCCCACCCTTTTTCACAAGGCACATCTGGGAATACAGGCTTAAGGAGATGCTGTGGGGAGGGGCATTTTCAGGAACATACACTGAGTTCCTGGAGTTTTGTGTGCCATTGCCAAAGTTTGGAGTTTTCTGAACTTCTTGCTTTATTTCTTGCTTCCTGGTTTAATTGCCCTGTTCCTTTGCTTTCTGGACTCATTGACTTATTCCCTTGCCCTGCTGGATTCTTACTTTGCAGCCATTGTGCTCACAGCACTTTGCTGCACTACTTGCATTCAGAAGCTGCTGGAGGTGTGTGAGTGTGTGTGTGTGTGTGTATGTGTGAGTGAGAGATCACTTTTCTCTAGAACTTGCCATAATGTGGGAGTGCTTGGGGGAAAACCTGGAGCAATAAAGGTACAATTTGAACTATCAGCTGACTCTGTACCTTGCCCTGAGTCATCACACTACCTGTACTGCCATTGATGGCTGCATGTCTTCCTCCTAAATCACAGGTAATATTTAAATACTAGTTACTGGTAAACAATAGTGGAAGGGATCTGATTCTATCTTTCTTGATTTCTTGAAGGCATCTGGTTAATTGTTGTAAGAGACTGAATGCTGATTTAGACAGCAAAATTCTTAAGGACTCTACAATTGATTCACTGAATGCAGCTACAAGCATTGAGACCGCTCTTACACAGAACCCTTGCTCCTGAATCTGGATCTACAGTTTAAAAATATAGAGAGATATGACGCTAAAATAACTGGGGTTGCTACAGGGTTGTGTCTCCTTGGACTTCTGAATGGGTGGCATCATTCCTTTTCCATGGATTCAGTTTAAAACCCTACTCAGAGGTAGGTCCTATCAGAAGTCAGGTTCACATATTTGTTCAAATATCAAAGAGCTAACCAGGAAGGATGGATAATGCAATTAATGAATGCCATGTGTTATTATATGTCTCTAGGAGTATTAACCATGACTACATGCCAACAATTATTGCTACTAATTACAGTCTTAGAATCTACCCAATTCTGACCTGGAGTTACTTATGCATGTATTCCAGCTCAGCTCCTTGTAAAGCCTTGGAAGACTACTATTGTATACATACATTACTATCTCTACATTACCTGACTCTAGGGGGCGGTGCTCATCTCCGTTTCAAAGCTGAAGAGCCAGCACCATCCAAAGCACTGTGGTCATGTGGTCGTGTGGCCGGTGTGACTAAATGCTGAAAGTAAACGGAACACTTTTACCTTCCCACCATGGTGGTACCTATTTTTCTACTTGCATTTTTACATGCTTTTGAACTGCTAGGTTGACAGAAGCTGGAAAAAGTAATGGGAGTTCACTCTGTTACACCATGCTAGGGATTCAAACCACGGAACTGACGACCTTCTGATTGATAAGCTCAGCATCTTAGCCACTGAGCCCCCATGTCCCTTAATTCCAGGATTAGAGACATGTAATTGGGCAATTTGAATAACCTAGATGTATTCATTTTAATCTAGAACTCTTTTTGAGATAAATTGATATAGTTATTTTATATCAATATAAACCATGGATTAGTGATGTTCGGAGCAGCTCTAGCTGTACCCTATTGGCATACACAAATTATTCTTGCACCTCAGCCATGACAATTAAAGGAGAAAATATTGTTTACATTGAAAATGTTGGGGGTAGACGTTGGATCTGGTAGAATAAAAAGAAATCATTCCTAATACTGTTAATGGTATTTCTATGTGTTTCTGCTTGAAGATTGTTCACGCCAAAGTGGAACAAATCCCTAGCATGCTCTTCTTTCTTATTATATTTCTCTAAAAAAACAAATATTGCTGAAAAATTTCAATCACACTCTTAGCATAAAATGTATTTAAGGGTGAAAAAAAAAACCACTCAAAGAATCCTCATCAACTAAAACATCTTTGAAAAAATTAGTACCTCCATTAATCTGATAGAGGGCTCCTGAAATATGTCAGAAACCAATTTGTGAGGCACTAAACACAATGTAACTAATTGCCAGTTTGTAAGATACTTATGTTTATTCTTTCATTCGTCATCATCACAGTGAAAGGCATGACACAGCCAAGCTGACTGGGATGGATAATAATTACAACCCAAAACATCTGGGACACACCAAGGATGGGGGAGGGGGGTAAGATTGTTGAAAGGATTGTGACCCTCCCCCCCCCCAAATGTACTTGGCACCCTTGAAAACAACGCACCAAAGATGAAATATTATTAATAGCAACCAGGATTAAGGCCATGTGTCACACAGGCAAAGCAGCTGAATAAGTGAAGGAAACCAGAAAGAGGAGAAAATGTTGGGACTGACTGGGAACATAGCATATTTTTCCTCAGCCCAAATATAACTTTAGGGATCAGCCCAGCATAATTATTCTGCAAGGCCAAGATTGGACCATTTTCCAAGCAAGGCACATCCAAATCAAAGCAGCTTCTGAATCATTTCTTGGACTCACTTCCTTTATGTGTCATTCAAAACTAGTGCTATTATGGTCAAACAGACAAAAGGGGAATATATCTTGCATTTGTGCAAAGAGGTCACACAAAAACAGTGGAAAGAACACTGGTGTGTGCGCGCAGGGGAAATGCACTAAAAATTAGTTGTCCTAATAACAAGCAACTCAGAAGCCATCTTCTAATGCTTATGAGCATAGATAAATGTATCTATTGCTGGGCAGAAAATTCATCTAATATTATTTTTTTAAAAACCCATACTCCTCCTTAGTTTTATGGGAAAGTGTTTGCTTTTAAATGGATTTCGAAGAAGATAATTTTAATGGATTTCTCCTTGACTGGTTGTGTGAAACTATGAGATATATGAATACTTCTCCTCCTTGGCTTCTTGTGAGTCAATTCACTCCCAAGAGAGAATAGTATGTCCTCTGTGTGTGTGCGTGTGTGCGTGTGTGTGTGTGTGCGCGCACGCGCGTGCGTGCGTGTGGCGTTGCATATTAGAAAGAGGCAAGTTTCAGAGATATGGAACATCACCTCTAACCATAAAATCATCTCTTTTGTTTTTATGGATTGTTGTGAGGCATCTAGAATCATGATATGATAGGTGGTTATATAAATATGGTTAATTAATAGTTATTATTTTTAAAAAAATCACCACTAACTATGTCACCTGCTGACAGGTGTAAAGAATTGGGATTATTTGTAAAGTTGCCCAAGGAAGATTTATTCAAATCTATGCACAACAATTTGGTCAACTAATGATCAAGACTAAATTAGTGCTAGATAAGGGCCATGGAATTTAAGAAATTGGCAACTGAAATAGTCTAAACTGATCACTCATTTAACTCCCCAGCTGTACCTACCCTTCTTCTACATGTGCTGTATATATGGATTCTTTGGGTGTTTTTATCGTTTTAAGTTTTTAAATTGTTTCTAACAGTCACTTGGTTGAGATGGACATTTATACAAATTGAATGAGTGAATAAATGAGTGAGTGAATCAATGTCTACAAGGTGCTTTTCAAAAGGCAATTTTCTTGGAATTTTTTTTCTTGAAAATGTTTTCCTTCTCATGCAAGAAACTTCTTCAGAATTGAAAATCTGCATAGATATCAAATGAATGAACGAACAAATGAATGAATGAAAAATGAAAAATAATGAGAAACAGGTGTATAAAAAAGTTTAGTTTTGCTTTGCTTTGCTTTTTTTCTCAAGAGAAGAAAACTTTTCAAACCATGTATCAGCACCAGCTTAATAACAGTGTGTAGTTTAGTGTGATTCATGCCAAGCTCTTTCATATATTTTGCCGATTCTACTACTTTCTGCCAATTAGTTAATGCAAATCAATATAACAAGACATCCTATCCCAAAGCTCTCCTTGCTATATATACCTAACTTCAGGAATTTTATTCCACTTCTCTTAATATAGGCCTTTTTTGCATTTTACAACATATTCTAATTGACATTTTTGTATATATATAGTTTTCCTAATATTTACCATTTTGGTATCCAAAATTTTTGGGTAACTAATAGTGGAAAGAGGCATATATTGTCCACTATTTTACAATAATTGCAATCTGAGGCTTTGTTTTATCCCAATGGAACTAGTCTGCCTCATTCGCAACAGCAAAAATCTGCTAAGGACCTATCTCCATATTGGAATAGAATACAATGTTACTTGGAAGGACCTTGAAGGTCTTCTAGTCCAACCCCCTGCTTAAGCAGGAAACCTTACACCACTTGGACATATGGATATCCAACTTCTTCTTTAAAATGTCCAATGTTGGAGCATTCACAACTACTGGAGGAAAATTGTTCCACTGATTATTTTTTCTAACTATCTGTTAAGGATGGGTGAGATGAGTCAAGGATAATAACGGATTTCAATTGTGGTCCCATCCCTATGGGACACTCTACCACCAAATGATATTATACTGGAAAAAATTTTTTTTGTTCAATGATGAATTAAGTAAATTCATGGAGAATAGATCCACAGAGGTACTGTGGTTACAAATTTCAGAACTCACAAGTTTTAACTATAGAGGAGTGCCATTGGAAAAGGCTGGGCTATAACTTCTAACAAGGAAATCTGCTATTTTTCAAGTTTAAAGACAACAATTATTTCAATATTGGCTGTTGTCAACATGATAGAAAGACTCAGGAGTTCTCTGTGCTTATCCCAATTACGTTGTTGGTCATAGATTGCTGGATTGATTCAACATAGTCCTTCCTATATTTTAGTGATTGGTTGATCGATAGATTTTTTTTTTTACATTATCCTTCTCACTGTGACACTGAATGTTTTTCAAGTAAAACAAACAAATAATGCAAACCATAAAATCCTTACAAAAAGTAACAAATGCCTAAGGAGATTCTTAGTATTCAGGTCATGGTTGTCTGAACTGAAGAAGCTTCTTGGATGAGAAGCGAAATGCCTTCAAGGAATAACAAGAAAGTCCAGCTGTCTTTTGAAAAAGCTCCTTTGGGACAAAAATAAACAAAGTTAAAAAGATGGAGTAAGTGCCCATCAAATCACAAAGGGTTGAATATCACTCTTGCATCCTCATGGCAGTTGACAGAGCCAAGTCTTAATGCTCTTCCTGAAGACCAAAAGAGTGGGAATTCTTGGGGCAACATGTTCCATAGGTTGGGGACTATATTGGAGGAGATTCTTTTCCTAGAATGGGTTTCATCAGAATTATTTAATTATTAGGACGTATGATATAGTCTTCTTGCCTGACCAAATAGGTGGTTCAATGTAATTGGGATAGGACAGTCTGCCTCTTAACTTGCTCTCAGTGGCTAAGATGCTGAGCTTGTTTATCAGGAAGGTTGGCAGTTCGGCAGTTCGAATCCTTAGTTCCACATAATGGAGTGAACTCCCATTACTTGTCCCAGCTTCTGCCAACCTAGCAGTTCGAAAGCATGTAAAAATGCAACTAGAAAAATAGGAACCACCTTTGGTGGGAAGGTAACAGCATTCTGTGTGCCTTCAGCATTTAATCATGCTGACCACATGACCCAGGAGACGTTTTCAGACAGTGCTGGCTCTTTGGCTTTGACACGGAGATGAGTACCATCCCCTATATTCAGGAATGACTAGCACATATGTGTGAGAGGAACCTTTACCTTTTATGACATGAATGAAGGTTTTCAATCGTTGTAACCAACATCTAGCATCATTGGTACCAGTCCATACAAAGAATGTTACCAATGCAATTCATGCAGCAGAAGTATTACATACACAGCCCAGTGGTGGGTTCCGGATCCTGTTGCAACGGGGCCGGGCATCCTCCACACGAATGCATGTGGCACGCGCGCGCACACATGCAGTGCACACATGCATCTTACTTTCCAGCGACACCTCCCCAAGCCTCCGTGATGCTCCAGCTGCCCAGCGGAGCGCAAGTGCTTATGCACCATGCATGTACGCATAAGCGCCAAAGGCTTTAAAGGACAGGTAAGGAGCACAGGCAGGTGGGTGCTCCGGGCAGACTCCGGTACACCCGATCCGGCGTGTACTGCCTGCAACCCACCACTGGCAGAGCCCTAAGGGTGCACTCCTTTTAAAACATTTCTAACTTTTTACAGCTCCTTATAGAGGAGATTTCAATAAAATCTAGATTGTCCCCATGCTGAAAATGCGAATAACCCTAAGTTTAAAGTTGCACAATGATCTTAGAAAAGAAAAACTGAAATTATCCCCACTCTTCTTGGTAAGGCTGAGATTGCTTCTATCATCTAGTAGCATACTGGAGATATAAATAAATGCAAATCTTTTCCCCCCTAGTATGCAAGCATGGGTGGAAGTTGTCAAAGCAACAACAACCAAATGTTTTGATTTGTCTGCAAAGACTGTGGATGTATTTTCCCCTCTCGACAGTTTCTAAAAAGTGGGAAGTGAAAGGGCCAATGATTATTCATTCCTCCAGAGGTTTCTGTCCCCACTACTTCATGAAACCTTTAGATGGTGCTGTGTCCTTAAAATCAGCTGATGCCAAACAAGATTTTATATAACCTCATGCCTGGTGAGCCAGACCTTCGTATGTAAAATGCATTACTTGGAAGTATCCTACCTTGTTCCTTTTCTCCTGTGAGTGCCAGTCGGGAGCTGAGTGCCATCACTTTTGTGCAGGAGACAAAGCAGGGTCCTTTTGTGTACCTAGCCAGCAATCTGTTCAGTGTATATGCATCCCATTTCTGCAGCTGGAAATCTAATCCTAAGGGAAAGAAAACTGCTGGCAAACTTCCTTTGCTTTCTAACTGGGCTATTGCTGGCTTTCCCTTGGCAGAGAAGCCTGGTGATCTATAATGGGAGGTTATTCATTGCCTGTGCTGACTAATGTTTCCTGCACTCTAGGTCTGCAGCTTGCTCCCTGCACGGCTGCGTATAACCATATTTGTTAATCAGCTCGTAGTATTTTCTTTCATTGGTTTGGCTACACAAATTCTCCCCTATCTTGGGAAACAGGAGGATACTTTATTATTTCCACATATGGCTCTGCAAGGCGGTGATGCAGAAGAACACAATGTGCTTAAGCCAACGGGAAGCTTAAAAAAAAGCAATTTGTCAAAAAGGGCTTGAACAAACTTGTTTGTCTTCCCACCAAGGCTCTTGTCATTTGCTCCAGCAAGCTGGCTGTGGATTTAAACACTGGAATAAAACCAAAGGGAACAAAACTGCCAGGGAAAGCATGGAAGGAAGGAAAGCCATAAAACCATTGGGTTTTCCATGTCACATTTCTGTATTTTTAACTTGACAAGTCAAAGACCATCAGGGAGCAGGCTTCTGTCTGTGGTGAACAGAGATGTTCCCGTTTCTTTCAAGGATGAGCTCAATCTTGCAAAACAAGTACAGGCCTCCTAGTCCAAGGTTGGCCTTGTAATTTCCAATCCAAACTATTATTTCTGTCTCCTGAAATCTAAGTGTTCAGCAGCTTTCCTTCTTCCAATCAGCTTCTTAGCTTCTTCGCTCTTTCATCCCTCTTAACTATTTCCCCTCAATAGTCTAAATCCATCTGTTACCTTCTTCAGCCCCTACATTTTCAAAATCTTTGATTCTTCTCTTTATGCTTTATTCTTCTTTCAGCACTCCGAGTAACACATCCTTTGCATTAGCAGAACTTTGAGGCAGGTAGATTCCTCAAAGGACATGTTTATTGGATACATCATATGGGCACAGCCAGTGAAAACCAAGTCTATAGCAATATAGCAGTAGACTTATATACCGCTTCATAGGCCTTTCAGGCCTCTCTAAGCGGTTTACAGAGAGTCAGCATATTGCCCCCAACAATCTGGGTCCTCATTTTACCCACCTCGGAAGGATGGAAGGCTGAGTCAACCCTGAGCCGGTGAGATTTGAACCGCTAACCTGCTGATCTAGCAGTAGCCTGCAGTGCTGCATTTAACCACTGCGCCACCTTGGCTCTTAAGTCTAAAAGTTCCTGTGGTTTTAGCCTAATTAAAAGAACAAATGGTTTCTTCCCCAGGGGTCAACAGGTCATGTTGTCCAATGTAAGTAATGTTGATGCAATTTACATAGATTTTTGTAAGGCTTTGATACAGTAGTACATGATAAACTGCTATTGAAATTAAATTCTTACGGTATTTCTGGACCTTTGCACAAGTGGATTGCTGATTTCCTGTCTAATGGATTGCAGAAAGTCAAAATAGGGAACTCGCTGTCTAATCCTGCATCGGTTAACAGTGGTGTTCCATAAGGCAGTGTTTTAGGTCCCACACTTTTTTGCTCTATATCAACAATTTAACTTAAAAGTAATTGCGTGTTTTTTTTGCCAATGATGTAAAATTATTAAATTCTACAGATAATTCTGTTGATGTGCAAAGTGATATCGACTATGTGTCTGAATGGTCATCTATTTGGCAACTTCAAATTTTGATTAATAAATGCTCTGTCTTACATATTGGTAAACATAATCAGAATGTCAAGTATAAGCTAGGTGGCAATGATCTAGCAGATGATCTTCACTTTGTTAAGGACCCAGGTGTACTTATCTCTGGCAATCTATGCTCCAAAGCTCATTGTAACAGCATTGCTAAAGAAGAAGAGCTGTTAACTTAATTTTGTTAAGCTTTTTTTTGTGGAAACATTGTATTGCTAATGAGAGGTAATAAAACATGTTGATCCAATTTTAGAGTATTGTTCAACTGTTTGGAATCCCCACAAAATATCTGACATCAGTACAATTGAGTGGATTCAGAAGTACTTTGCAAGAAAAGTCTTGCACTCTTCTGTTCACAACAGAATTCCTTACCCTACTAGGCTCAAAATTCTCGGTTTGGATAACTTAGAACTGCATTGCTTGTGGTCCGACCTAGCTATTTCATACAAAATTATATGTAGTAATATTTTACCTGTAAATGTCTTTTTCTGTTTTAATCACAATAATGCATGTGCGAACAATCACATTCTAAACTTGACTGTGAAAAATACAATTTCTGTAATAGAGCTGTCAAAGACCGAAATGCCCTACCTGATTCAGTTATCCCAGCTACAAATTTTCATAGTTTCAGTCACAAATTGACTTCTGTCAACCTTATTTCATACTTAAGTGGTCAGTAGAGGGGGCCTGCATAAATGCACTAACCTGCCTATCATCCCTGTCATTGTATTTTTATTCCTTCATTCTTGTTCTCATTTTCGTTTGACAAATTCCAATAAATAAAGTAAGTAAGCAAGTAGCTGGCAGTCTGCTTTGTCACTCCTCTCTTCCTTCAACTGCCACCTGTTAGGATGGCCTTGTTTCCCACAAGGAAACTTTTTGTTTTGGCTGTTAGCCAATCTACCTCCTTTCCCCTCCTTCCCTCCTCTCAGAGTTCATGGCAGGGGTGGGTTTCAACCGGCTCGCAGCGGTCCCTGCGAACTGGTTGGTCGGCGAACCCGGAAGTAAGTAATTTCCGGGAACGGCAAAGGGCCCACCTGCCCGCCCGTGCTCCTTACCCGGTTTTGATGAGTTCTGCGCTTCCACGCATGCGCAGTATGCATATAGCACCTGCGCGATCTTCCAGAAGCAGCTGGAGCATCACACAAACGTTAGTATGCATGCGTGCGCCATGCACGTGCACGCGCACGCCGCATGCGTGCACGAGGACGCCGCCAGCCCCGTTCCAACCAAACCGGTTGGAACGGGGCGAGAAACCCACCCCTGGTTCATGGCGACTATGACACAGCAAAAGATGGCTTCAGACAGGTTCAGTTCAGAATCAACACTTTCCACACATGATATCTGTCTTTCTAGAATTTACAACAATATGACAATTTGAAACAGCTGCGATCTGTCTGTTCACACGATGCATCCTAGCAATTTTGTATGGTTTGGTTGCAAACTTCCCTTGCCTTGCTCCATTCTACAAGATGATTACTGTTTGATTTGGCCAGAACATAAATCTTAGTATCTCAATGTTACTTTAAGATGGAAGATAAGACTGATGTAACTGTTAAATATGATGACACCAAGATTGTATCCAGATGACACATTGTAAGATTAATGATGTAAAAGTGGTTATGGGGAAAAATCTTTTTTAAAAAAGATGGAACATAAGGGTGTCCCTCATCTCAATGTTATTGTCACCCAACTATCTAGTCAGATAGTTTCACTCAACTGAATCTGATCCCACACAGTCCCAGGCCAATTAGTAACATATAACATCTGCTCTTATGTAGCCGGCTTCCATATACTTAACAATCCCTTCTTCTGAAAATTCACTTTTATGTGTAATTAATCTTCCTCAGAACTTGAACTGAACTCAAACAAAATATGTACATATATAAATGAATTATAGAATATAATTTGAATTCTACATTATAAAATGAATTATATAATCCTATAAGAAATGAAAGTGCCTCCATGTGATTCTACCCTAGACAAGTTCAAATCACCAGGACTGGATGGATTACATCCCAGGGTTCTGAAGGAGCTGGCAGTTGAGATCTCAGAACCATTGAACTATATCTTTCAGAGATCCTGGAGCATCGGGGAACTGCCAGAGGACTGATACATCATGTGATGCTGCCGTGACAACACAAGTTTGATACCCATCGGTGAACATGTGCAGTTACTATAGTATAAAATATTTTGCTTTCATATTTTACTTATGAAAGTTACTTCCAAGGAAAAGGCTGCAAACTCAGACATGCCAAACCAGGGCATAAAATCAATGTACTTTGTATGAATCATATTTTATTCTGGAATCACTTTCTCTGGAAAAAGTAATCATGATGGATTGAAGAGACAAAGGAAATGATAACCACAAACTTTATAAGGAACTAGAGACAGTTTTTCCACCTTTTTCCCTTGCCTTTGGGTAAATAACTCTTAGGTGGCATATAAATGCAGAAAATGGTCCATAAACACATCTGTTCATTTGGGTTGTGTATTAAAACCATTAGTTACAGATATCTTATCATATTGATTTTAAGGAGTGGAGGCCAAGTGAAAAAAAGGAAGTAACTTTGCTGTGTATTAGGGAGTAGAGTTGGGAGCATATAGCATTCTGCTTCACAAAATAGCTCTGAAGGCATGTTTTCCTGGAAGCATCATCAAAGCAAACCACTAGGCATCTGCAGAACACTTTATTCTGAAAATAGGACATTCCAAAAGCTCCAAAATATTATATTTTTTCTCTGGAAAACACCAATCTGACCATTCATGGTGGTGCAGTGATTAGAGTGCAGTACTGCAGGCTACTTCTGATGTTCACCGACTGCCAGCAGTTTGGCAGATCGAATCTCACCAGGCTCAATGTTGACTCAGCCATCCATCCTTCCAAGGTGGATAAAATGAGGACTCAGATTGTGAAGGCAATATGCTGACTCTGTAAACCACTCAGAGAGGGCTGTAAAGCACTGTAAAGTGATATATAATTCTAAGGTCTATTGCTGCTGCTAGTACAGCAGTTTTATGGAATTGAAACCTTCCAGAATAGAAAGTGCTCTATGGTATTCTGGATGAAATTCATCTCCCAAATAGCCCACTCTGGACTAAATTCAGGATGCTGGAGAATATTTCCAGTTTTTGAATGTTGACCAGTTTACCAGGCCACCTTTGGTTTGGGTATATCAGTATATTCTGGAAGAGGAATTATACATTTCTAGATTCCTCCAGAACATAAATGTTTTACTCCTCAACTAAACGCTTTTGAAGGCTGCAAAACCCTAGTGACCAATCTCTGCTTACATTCTAACTCCCCAGGTGAGGTAAAAATTTATTGTAAAGATCTTCCATGGTGCTGTTTCCTGGTGAATTGTTGTAAAACAGGGATAGGTTCTGGATGCCACTACTGATAGTTTGCTCAGGGATTCGCCGCGCGCAAGCTTGGGGCATGCTGTTTGCAACAAAAATTGCTCTGTGCGTGCGTGCACAGAAGGCAAAAACAAGATGGTGGTGCCTACAGTGCCTCTGAGGGAACCAGTTTGGGGGCATTGTAGGCCTGGATCGCTGCCGGTTCCATTGACCCAGGCTGCCAAGTTACTACTGGTTCAGCTGAATCGGTCCAAACTGGTAGGAACTCATCTCTGTTGTAAAGACATTTAAAGCTTAGAAGGAAACACTTCAGACAAATATACGATGTATCTTTCTGCTTTTAGGCCTACAGGAATGAAATGGAGTTTACTCCTGCTACCTTGATGCAAGAACAAGTTTGTTAAAAGAAAAGCTGCAGCGACCAGCATTAGGCTGTATGTCCATTAGAAAGGAAATGCTCTGACCTAGGCTTCACCAAATCATGAAGCAGACTTCTTGTACCGACAAAACCCCTTTTTATTAAGCCAATGTGAATTCTTCTCATTCACACCCAGCAAAGTCTCGGTAAATAGTCTTTCAAGGGTGAATTTACAACCACAGACCTTATCAGGCTTAGAGAGCTGCCAGGCTGCTATCTTCCAAACACAATGCTGTACAAGAAAATACTTGGCAAGGAGTTTCTGAGGGTCACGAACAAATCTTCACACTAATGAATTAATTGTCTCCTGCAAACTCCACTTCCCTTTCTCTTTTCTTTATTTCCTATGGGAGGGACTATTCAGCATCCACTTGTGCCTTTACTCCTGAGTTGACCTCTGTTCCATAACTCTTCCCTTCTCCTGGCGGCTCTGCACATGCGCACATTGAGAACAGGTTCCACCTGTTCTTCTGCCCCACTGATCTCTGATTCAGCTGATAACTGTCGGACAGACCTGGCCCCATCTCTGCCTCCAATGCAGAGCCCTCATCAGAGCCTTCCCCAGATCTCTGGACGGGCCCATGTTCCTCCCCAACCTCCTCAATGTACGAGTCTGCTGCCAGCTCTGCTGGCAGGCCACAACAGGAAACAAGTGCAGTTTTTGTTATATAGAAGAAGATACACTTTTTTTTCCCCTAGGAGGTTCCTGACAAGAGAAAATAAACCAGACAAATAAAGGGTAGTTTTTCCAATAGATGCTAGCCAGATGTGTTGAACTACAGCTCCCATCATTCTATTCAGTTTGGACAGGCACAACTTCAACCCAGGAGGAAGGAAAGGCTGCTGCAATAGGAAGGACAGTCTTACGACATTTAATTGCAGTTATACAGATGACTTTTGCAGTTTCCAAATTGATGAAACTGCTGTGCAGATACATTCTAATTCTTTCTGCCTAGATTGAAACTAAGAAGGGAAAGATTCCCCATTTGTGCTTTTTCTCAATTTGCACAAGCCACTGTAAGCTTGTTTCATGACTAGTGAGGGCTTTCCATCAGTTCTGGAGTCTCCTGCACAGCTAGAGCTGTAACTTCTAGAAAACAATTTCATTCTTCCTTGGGTGGGCTTTATAACAACTTGGTTTGTTTCCTTGGTTTCCTACCATGAAAAGGAGACTCCAAATCGATAGGTGTGGATCTGGTGGCAGTGCTGCAATAAAGAAGGTTCAGAGCTGTGCAAAAATTCTTGGTGTTCTGTTTATGATGTAAGAATCAGGATTTTTGAGGTGCCAAGTTCTGATCCTCTGCATTGCACATAATATAATAATGCCAAAGCATTTGATAATTCAGTTCACATATCCCACATGCCATATCATTTAATCTTCCTAGACCATTTCTGTTATTTGTAGAATTAAAGCCATTATTCCAATAATAGTCTTTTCATCCCCCTTTTTAAACTCAAATAAAACCTAAAATCAAATATACCCCACCCACAATCAATGGAAATCTGGAAAGCATTCTTAGCCTAAGTCATTTTAATACCCCATTGCATTTTCTTTGAGTAACCAAACCAAAATATGCATTGCTTTAAAGATATGCCTGTTATTTATTAACCAGGCAGAACAGTTTGGTAATTCCAATCCGTTTGTCATCTGATCAGATCAAGTTAGTCAGCCCAAGACAGATTTATGATGGCTCTTCCTAGTAAACAATGAAAACTCTTGTCTTTTAAAGCTGTTAAATGTTTGTAAACTTTAAAATAATGGGATGAATGCATGTCTGTGCACTGAAGGGACTTTGAAAGCTTTGTGTCATCAATATCAATGACAACAATGTAATGCCTATTTTTGACAGCTTTTTCCATGTTTGTCCAAGCAGAATGGATGTTTCTCTCTTTTTCCTCTGGCTATATTATTTGCCTCCTTTTATATCTCCATGTTCCTTCTCTTCTACATAAATTGATTTACAATTGAGCCAAAAACTGTCCACCAGTTTCCTGAGCTTCTACTTTTTCTTTTTTTTTCTTTTTCTTATTTTAGTTTTAGAATGTATTTAACATCTCTTTTGGCTGTGTTTTTGACTTTATTGCTATGAAATGGCCGAAGTAGTCTGGTTTCATTTCCCAATACATGTAACTTTATCGCTCTGCAGTTTTCCTGGATGCTTCGTTTCTTGATGTAGAAATACAGACATACCCCATAGGTCTACCCCTGTGACTCAAATGAAGGCAAATGGATTACATGTCACTGAAGAAATTATTGTATAAAGACCCCTCAGATGCCATTCAGATATAGTTTGATTAAGAGAAGTACTATAACTGCATGCACCCATGAAAATTGCAAATAACAATAATAGCAAGAGAAAGTTTCATATATGAATCCTACTGGCCATTTCTCAAGGGGAAAAATAGATAATTGTGACCTCCAAAATATGATTGCCAAAATTATGACTGGAAACTGTTTTTTGGAAGGCTGGATGCAGGTGATGTTATGTTTTCCTCCCCTTGAGAAATGGTCAGTAGCTCATGTTCACATTGAGGTTCAGAAAGTAGAACAATAGAGTTGGAAGGGACCTTGGAGGTCTTCTAATCCAGCCCCCTGCTTGAACAGGAGACCCTATACCATTTCAGACAAACAGTCATTCAGTCTCTTTTTGAAAGCTTCCAGTGATAGAACACCCACAATTTCTGAAGGGAAGCTATTCTATGAGTTGATTGCTTTCACTGTTAGGAAATTATTCCTTAGTTCTAAGTTGCTTCTCTCCTTGATTAGTTTCCAATCACTGTTTCTTGAGTTGCCTTTTGGTGCTTTGGAAAATAGTTTGATTTTCTCTTCTTTGTTGGAGCCTCTTTGTAAGTACCCCGTATGGCAAATTGGTAGTATGAATCAGAATTGATAGCTTTGGGAAATAGTTCTTAAATTACCTGAATTTTCAATATTCCTGCATTGTATAGAAGTTTTGAGAAAGCTCACTTCTGCTGAGTAATATTGTTTCCTTGAGATTGTCTACTTGCTATCTTCTTTTTCTTGTCTGGTCTGCTAGGCATACGTTATGCTTTATTGCTTGAGTCTTTGTCACTAAGCTATTCATACTTGCCATAGTGCATTGGCATTCCCATATACTGCTTCTCTTTTGCCAGACCACTTCAGTCCAACAAAGTTGAAAGAAATCACTGGTAACCTAGCAGCTGCAGTATGTACATGTATTAATTTGAATATCTTTGGATGGTAAATCCTTTCAAATGTGCAAAATTGAAACTGTATCCTGTTGTAAAAATTATGAAAAGCAATATTACCATCAATCTGAAAGCCCTAAAAAAACTTAGTGATAAGAAGAAAATTCTATCAAAAATCCATTGATACGTAGGGCTAGATCTCATAAAGATAGTGTATGGTGCTATAATGAATAAAAATGGGTAACAAATGGTTGGAAGACCCAAAGGTTCAGATTAGAGACAAGCCATCCTGGGGAAGGTCTATATGGTTTTTAAGAGCTGACCACTTGCTTATGTGATGGCACATACATAACACATTAACAGAGTAGTAATTTCATTTGGATTAAAACATACAAACACCCACACTTGAAGGCAGAAACAACACTGTGTAGGAAACAAACAGGAAAAAAAGAGCAATGCAGATGGAGTAATGATAAGTGCAAAAATATTTGATTGGAGAAATTGATGAAGGATTTGGCAGGCAGTGTTCCTCCTCATGTGCTTTGCTAATAGAAGGGACCAGGCAGAACTGATAAGAATGAAATAGAAATATTTGTTTGGTTCAGAGGAAAAGGAGTGTATTTTCTAATGATTCATAATGATTAGAGATTTTGTCAGGGAGAGCCAAATGCCCAACCCTATTCATCCTGGTTCATAAAGCAATGGTCCAAATCAATCTCTCTTGTTTCATATGAAAACTATGTTTGACTCCATAGACTTATTAAACTCAGCTACTATAAGTTATAAGCTACATGCTTTGGGCATGTGATAAAAAAGACTTTATATATGCTATCCTCTCTCTTTCCCTCCTTCCCTCCTTCTCAGAGAGAAAACAATGGGACAAACTGAGAGATTGCTTAGCAAAAGTAGGAGAAGAGAGAAAGGGGGAAATAGAACAAGAGAACAGGAACAAAGACATTATTTGAATATCAACAGTCCTCAATGTTTTCCAAAGTCTAACTTAATAGAATAGAATAGAATAGAATAGAATAGAATAGAATAGAATAGAATAGAATAGAATTCCTTACTGGCCAAGTGTGATTGGACACACAAGGAATTTGTCTTTGGTGCAGATACTCTCAGTGTACATAAAAGAAAAGATACATTCATCATAAATCATAAGGTACAACACTTAATGATAGTTTTAGGCAATCAAACAAGCAATCAAATCATACTAGAAAGCAATCAATATAAATTGTAAGGATACAAGCAACAAAGTTAAAGTCATACAGTCATAAGTGGGAGGAGATGGAAAATAGGAACGATGAGAAGACTAATAGTAATAGTAATATAACCTTAGTGAATGGTTTGACAGTGTTGAGGGAATTGTTTGTTTAGCAGAGTGATGGCATACAGGAAAAAAAAAACGATTCTTGTCTAATTTATACCTTAGGATTAATTCACCCAATTGTGGTTTATTTGTTTAGCCATGGTTTAATAAACTATGGTTTATCAAGGTGTGTAAACTTAATCCATGGACAGATTATTTCATTTCCATGTGTATACAAGTAAACCGATAGACAGCTATTCTTTGACTTGCAACCATTCATTTAATGACCACTCTCATTACAACGGCACTGAAAAAAGAGACATGACCATTTTTCACACTAATGACTATTGTTCCCTCCCCATGGTCATGTGATCAAAATTCAGGACCATGGAAACTGGAATGTATTTAATGATAGTTATGTTGCCCTGGGATCATATGATCATCATTTACAACCTTTCCAATCAGCTTTCAGCAAGGACAGTGAATGGGGGGCCCCAACGCATGATTCACTTAACAATTGCAGTGATTGGCTTAATAACTATAGAAAAAAAGTCATAAATAGGGCAAAACTCACTTAACTACTGCTTTGCTTAGGCATTAGAAATTTTGGGCTCAATTGTGGTCATAAGTCGAAGATTAACTGTATTTGTGATTGATGTGAGTGAGTTTTGCTTGGTAGTGGAAAAAAATGAAGTTCACCAAATGGACTTCCTAATATTTAATCTAGCATGATTCATCTCAGGTTCTTGTATATATGTCTGACTGCACCAAATGTAATAGACTAGACTAGACTAGACTAGACTAGACTAGACTAGACTAGACTAGACTAGACTAGAATAGAACAGAATAGAATAGAATAACAGAGTTGGAAAGGACCTTGAATGACTTCTAGTCCAACCCTCTGCTCAGGGAAGAAATCCTATACCATTTCAGACAAATTGTTATCCAATCTCTTCTTTAAAACTTCCAGTGTTTTCCAGTTGTTCCACTGGTTAATTGCTCAAATTGTCAGGAAATTTCTTCTTAGTTCTAGGTTGCTTCTCTCCTTGATTACTTTCCATCCATTACTTGGAAACTAATGCTACATTTACCACGTGGAATTATTATGAAGATAAATAAGGTAAGAATTCTAAAGCATTTGATGTCCCCAAAGCAAAAAAAAAAAAAAAAGAGTGTTGAATAATTCAGAAGCAAAGTGAACCAGAAGAGTGATCAGCATCTGCAAACTTTGCTTCAGGCAGCCCTTGCCAACTGTTTCAATGGAGACACCCTTTTGATGCCAAGGTAAATAAACAAGTCAGACCGAGCCACGGCAGATCTACAGAGTTCTTATGTATCTTGGCACTAAGGCAGCTTTTGCAGAAGGAAGATTTGGAGAATGGGAAATGTCAGCCCTTCTGTGCAAGCTTTTCCTCTTGATGTTTTGGAAATGAAATGGATAACAACTCAGAAGCCAATATTGCTCTGAGGAAGTAGCTTAGTAGCACAATCAGATGCAGTATTGATGAATACTGATGGGTAAGGAAACTGATGGGTACAGGTAGTCCTGCAATTTTGACCACAATTGATTCTAAAATTTATGTTGCTAAGTAATAAAGTTGTTAAGTGAGTTTTGATCCATTTTATGACCTTTCCTTGTTAAGTGAATCACTGTTAACTTAATAATATGGTTGTTAAGTGAATCTGGCTTCCCCATTGACTTTGCTTGTCAAAAAATAGCAAAAACTGATCACATGACCCGCAGACACTGCAACCAATCAATTGCCAACCTTCTGAATTTTGGTCATGGGGGATGCTGCAATGGCCGTAAGTGTGGAAAATGGTTAAAATCACTCATTTCAATGCCATTGTAACTTTGAATTAAACAAATTCTCACTCTAGGAATACCTGTGTTAATGTTGACTAGGAACGTATGGCCTTTGGTAGCATTTGATCCATAAAAAGACAAATTGCAACCACCACCAGAATTTTTTTTTAAGAAGTCTGCCTCAGATTTGGGGAATTGTATCTGAAAAGAAAGGACATGATGGCTCAGTGGCTAAGACACTGAAAATGTCGATCAAGTTGGTAGTTCAGTGGTTTGAATCCCCAGCGCTGCATAATGCAGTGAGCTCCCGTTACTTGTCCCAGCTTCTGCCAACCTAGCAGTTCAAAAGCATGTAAAAATGCGAGTAGAAAAATAGGAACCACTTTGGTGGGAAGGTAACAACATCCCATGCACCTTTGGTGTTTAGTCATGCTGGCCACATGACCAAGGAGATGTCTTCGGACAGAGCTGGCTCTTCGGCTTTGAAATGGAGATAAGCACCACCCCCTAGAGTCTTTAGCGACTAGCACATATGTACAAGGGGAACCTTTACATTTACCGTATCTGAAAAGAAGTAGAAGTGACTAAGCTGGAAAAATATAAGGTAGGTTAATACAGTAGTACCGACTCTTCAAATTTTCAGCAAAACAAACAAAGGTTAGCTTAAAGTTAATGCAGTACATTTATCTAGGATTTTGCTTGGTTATTATTGCAGGTAGCTTCTATTCTGGCTTATCATGACCCAGTTTTAAAAAAATATATGTATGTATCTCCCCCCTCCTTTTTTTTCATTCAGTTGATACACAAAGATTGTCTGGACACATCCTACAGTTTCCTTGGCAAAGTTTTCCCAAATAGTGTGCCATTCCTTCTTCCTAGGGCTGAGATAAAGTAACTGGCCCATAATCACCCAGATAGTTTTATGCCTAAAATGGGACCAGAACTCCTGGACTTCTAGTTTGTAGCTTGATGCTTTAACCACTACACCAAACTCCATTCATAAGGTTTACTGTGAGAATGAAAACATGAAACCAGAAATTTATAAATAACCCATGAACCAATAATATTAAACTATTTTAATCTTATAATAAGGCATTAGAGTTAGAGTGTTAAAGTTTATTGATTTTGTATGCCACCCACTCCCGAAGGACTCCGGGCTGCTCACAATAAACAGGGGAGGGAATAAATAAGACAATACAAACAATTTTAAAATCCACAGCAGTCACAATTAAGACGGGGCTGGGTGCTTTAACAGCCCCCAGCCTGCCAGAACAGCCAGGACTTAGTAGCTATACGGAAGGCCAGGAAGGTAGTAAGGGTCCGGATCTCCACGGGGAGCTCGTTCCAGAGGGCCAGAGCAGCAACAGAGAAGGCTCTCCCCCAGGGGGTCGCCAGCCGGCATTGGCTGGCAGATGGAACCCGGAGAAGGCCAAGCCTGTGCGATCGAATTGGTCTTTGGGAGGTAATTGGCAGGAGGCGGTCTCATACAGGTATCTTCCTTTTTACCCATCTAGCCGAAGATGATAAAAATGGTAATGGTTCTCCAGCAACCTAATAGCGTACTATTTAAATGATGTGATTGCCAATAATGACACATTAATTATTATAATCATAACAGATGCAGAGATGGGAATTGTCCTGAGAAATAGGTTGCCATACTGGGCTTTTTTCTAATGCTATTTGTCATATTTGTCAATGCATGAATGAAACTGTAGTTGGGAACACTTCAACCTCTCACCCATCCCCAACTATCTTATATTTTGCAGAATAATTACTCCTTCCCACCAATATCTAACTTTTAACCATTTATAACTTTCTGGTTGATTTTGTTTTGCTAATTCGATCTTCCCAAGGACTTTTGGGTCACCTCCATTGCTCTTTCTTCCCCCTCCCAACAGAAAGGCTAAAGCATCAATTTCTATTTTTCTGAACACAAAGCAGATGTCCCATAAATGAGTCTGCAGTTAATAAGCATACCCAGAATGGACAATGGTTCATACTGTTCTCTTGGATTAAAAAGTGACTAATACTTTGCAGGAAGAAAAAAAAAATGGCAAACATCGCTTAATAGGCTGATTTATTGTTAAATATGTACCAATTGGTGTGTGTGTGTGTGTGTGTGTGTGTGTATAATCACATAAACAAATGAATATATATTTATGTTTTACCTTAATTTCTATCTATTAATATGTATTAATACTATATTTTTGTCTGGGCTTGCTACAAAATCAAAAACAAGTGTAAACAAATCCAGAAACTTCATAGCCATCCATAGAACTAAGTGGCCTGGTCAACACATTACCATAAAGGCAAGCTTTAGCTGTCAGCAGAATTGGATGACCTGGGTTTCTGGGGATACCATCGAGAAAATCAGCACCTCATTAATTTCACAAGTAAGAATATAACAGGATTCATCTTTGTAACAGAAGAGATAAGGTAAAAGTAAAGGTTCCCCTCACACTTATGTGCTAGTTGTTTCTGACACTAGGGGGCAGTGTTCACCTCCATTCTGAAGCCGAAGAGTCAGCACTGTCCAAAGATGTCACTGTGGTAATGTGGCTGGCATGACTAAATGCACAGAACGCTGTTATCTTCCCACCAAAGGTGGTTCCTATTTTTCTACTTGCATTTTTTATTTGCTTTCAAACTGCTAGGTTGGCAGAAGCTGGGACAAGTAACGGGAGCTCACTCTGTTACACAGTGCTAGGGATTTGAACTGCTGAACTGCCGACCTTCTGATCTACAAGCTCAGCATCTTAGCCACTGTGTCCCTTCTAACAGGATGGCCAGGTCCAATTCTGGTAAAATGTGGCCTGAAATATCATGGTACTGTGCTATACAAGGTATGAAAGGGAATGACCAGCATGTTAAATTGGGCTGAGAAGCCTATTGATAACTAATGCAGCAAGGTTGTCTTTGGCTGTTGTGGTGGTCCTTCCATAAATCTAACCATGCTGTCTTGTACCAATTTCAGGTTCCAGGTTATCTCCAAAAGTGACCCCACAGCAGGAAGACTACAACAACCCATCTGAGTGGTGCTGAGTGGAGTTTCTATTGCAAGGAATCTTGGTTCAAATAGGGTCACAAGTAATTCACCTATCCATCATTTATACTGCTGTTTTAAGTACAAGTTTGTGAGCCTAGGAGAACTCTCCCTTAGTGAATCAAGTGCTTCAGGGACAAGGCAGTCCTAAGGTCATGTGACTATTAACAGCTAGAAATTCCATATTGGTTGGGTTTGGTTAGAGTTTGTTACACTCCTTAATCCAATCCTCACATCCTCGAGGCAGCTCGGATTGTCTTGAGCACACGGAATGACTTTCCCTATATTTCGTCCCTCACACCCAATATAAATATAAATAATATGGGTCACTTTGTGACCTGCCACAATGGAGTTTTCAGCAGTCTGAGTGCAAGCCCCCAGAACCCCTGAGAGAAACTGCCCACACAGAGAGGGTGGAGTTATCATAACAGAGGTATTTTGGTCCTTGGAAGGCAAGAGGCCATCTTAAGAGACGGCAAAGATAAGGCCTCTCAATTTATTCTGTTATTTCTTAAAACTCTGGTGACTGGAAATGATCTCTCCTTGCATCTGAAAGTAAAAGGCTAACTTAGAGGGCATAAATTGAACGACACAGCACTTCAACATCCTCTTTTAACATCTGAGATGACTAAACAGAAATGTATTGGAAGCTTTGTGGTGTCATCTACTCTGTATATTCCCTATTTGTTCTTGGGTATTGATAGGTCCTGCTGTAGTTTCATTCTATAGGTTTCAAGGATGAACTGCCTTGGCTCATTACTGTATTCTGCTGACTTATTCAAGTTCGCTCTGTATTGTGAAAAGTACTTGGCTTTAATCACAGTGAGCCAATTCTTATGTTTCAAAACTGGTCTGTTGTAAGCTTCCCCCACTACCTCCATTCCCAAAGAGAATACATATATAATTGTGTGCAGATTTGTACTTTGCAAAAGGTTAATCACAAGGATATGTACACTGTGATATTAGAAGCAGTTTAGCTATTGCCGTTGAACTAAGAACAACTCAAGTTTAAATACACCTATGGTAATAGAGCCTCTTGGGAAACTTCGGTCTAGTTATTCTCTCTCTTGTTAAGTCCAGCCACTTCACAAGATTATTTGAATGTCACTTTGAGCTCCTGGAGGAGAGACCAGATATCTATTTAATAGATAAAAGAATAAGCAAACATTGGCAGAAAGAAAAGAATAAAATAGATATATTTTTCCTCTAGGATAGCCTTTCACAACTTCACTAGTATCTGGTTAAGTTGATTTTCAATTCCAGAATTTTCAGCATTAGTCACACTGAGCAAGAAATTTTGAAAATGGAAGTCCATGTCTCTAGAGCACAACCAAATCTAGGGAAGGCTTTCCTACAACAAAAACTCAAATAAAGAGCTATCACCAGGGGAAAGCATCAAATCCTGCTTTGGTGTGGATTTGCAGAGCAAGCAACATAGTAGAATACAAATGAAAACCAACAAAAGTCTATTCTTTAGACCTGAGAACATGCAAGCCATCACATCTGTTCTAGAACATAGAACCTTGGAGATCCTCTAGAAACCAACCCTTTGCTTGAATAATTTACTCCATGAATACAATATGAAATTATACAGCATAATATTACATAACAATGACATTACATTGTTATTGGGGACAGAATAAATAACATTTCAGTAGATACAGCAAGCTCTGCCTCCAACATAATGGACACATGTCAAAATCAGGGAATTTTTTTTGAATATATTTTTATTATTTTTACATTTAAAACAATGCAGTATCGCGAAGTTGAAATGACCATACATTCACATTCTGTACAGCTAGTCTCAACCATTAACAGTTAGCCTACTTAATACATTGTCTATCCTTCTGTCCAATTACAATATATACAGTTTGTTCCAGTCTTGTCACCATGTCTTATACCAATCATAAAATCTGTTCCAGACTTCAAAATATTCTGATTCCCCTTTGTTTTTAAGTTCAAGTGTGAGCCTATCTGCTTCTGCACAGGCCAACACTTTTCTGATTATATCTTGCTCTGATGGTGTATTTTCTTTTTTCCAAAATTGTGCATAAGTTATGAGCGCCGCAGTTAGCACATGTATAATTAGATAAAGTGTATCTTTGTTAAACCCCTCCGGTATTATATCTAGGAGAAAAAAATCTGGTTTAAACAAGATTTGGTCTCCCACCATTTGTTCTAACCATGATTGAATCATTTTCCAATATTTTTTTGCCTCATTGCACGTTTACCATATATGATAAAAAGTGCCTGACATTTTTTTACACTTCCAACAATTTGGGACAAGATTTTTAAACATCTTGGAGAGCCGTGCTGGGGGGAGATGCCATCTGTAGAACATCTTATAAAGATTTTCTTTATACGCCGTAGCCATTGTTAGTTTCTGATTAAGTATCCAAAGTTTTTCCCACTTAGCCAATTCCACGTTATAACTGATTTTTTTCGCCCAGGTGACCATAGTCTCTTTAACATGTTCCTCCTCTAGTTTATATTCCAACAAAAATCTATACAACACTTTGATCAGCCTGTTTTCGGTCTGTATCAAAAGTTTAATATTGTGTAATCTTTGGCAATACCTTCCTTCTTCCTATCCTGTGCAAACCTTGATTGTATCTGTAAATAGGACCACCATTCTACTTGTACCCCTTGTGATGCCAATTCTAATCTAGTTTTGATCTCCCCCTGTCTGTTCAATAACTCTTTATATGTAACTATATTTTCCATATTAATTAAATTTGGGTGTATATATGCTTCCATTGTAGATAGCCAAATGGGTGTTTTGGTACAGTGGTCGTGTTTAATTTTGTTCCATATTAATACAGTTGAAATATTTGTGCGCAGATCCTTTTTCATACCAAAGGAAGGCATGCCATTCTACTTGGAGGTCATGACCTTCCAGTTTGAGTAATTTTTTATTTCTTAACATTATCCATTCTTTTAACCATGTTAGAGTGGCCACAGTATAATGAAGTTCCCAATCTGGTACGCCAAATCCTCCTTTTTCCTTAGTGTCTTGCATAGCCTTGAGTTTTATTCTTGGTTTTCTTCCTTGCCAAATAAATTTCAAAACCAATTGATTCCCAATCCTTAAAAAAAACTTTTTCTAATTTAATGGGAATATTCTGAAAGAGGAAAAGAAATTTTGGTAATACATTCATTTTTATGACTGCAATCCTATCCATCGGGGGCAATTGTATGTTTTTCCACCTTTCTAAGTCTTTCTTAGTTTTATTGATCAAATTAGTGTAGTTATCTTCTTTGATGGACACACATCTCTCAGATAAATGTATACCTAGATATTTGACTTTTTTGACAGTTTGGATACCCAATTTCTTTGTTAACTCCTCTTTCGATTTTGATGTCATCTTTTTAACCAGCATTTTAGTCTTTGTCATATTTATCTTTAAACCCGCTACCTTCCCATACTCTGTCAATTCCTCAATAAATTTCATACCAGACCTTATAGGATCCTCTAACACAAACACTAGATCGTCCGCAAAAGCCTGTTCCTTTTTAATTTCTAGTCCCAGGGATTTTATTGTCCTGTGGATCTGCCAAGCATTCACTTTTCCAAAATCTCAAACAACTGGGAGAATTTTTAAAAATTTGTATTATAATCAGTATTTATATTAGAAATCACAGTTTTGCTGATGTATGCCATGGCTTTCAGTTATCCTAGTTGTCTCATGCCTTCTACATGCCCTCTTACTATTTTATTGATGTTCATAAAAAAGTTGACAAATAAATAAGTAAATGCAGGCTTCTAGTATCTTCTAGGGATGCGATGGCTCAGTGGCTAAGACGCTGAGCTTTTTGATCAGAAGGTCGGCAGTTCTGTGGTTCAAATCCCTAGTACCACGTAACAGAGTGAGCTCCTGTTACTTGTCCAAGTTTCTGCTAATCTAGCTGTTCGAAAACATGTAAAAAATGAAAGTAGAAAAATAGGGACCACTTTGGTGAGGAGGTAACAGCACTCTGTGCGCCTTTGGTGTTTAGTCATGCTGGCCACATGACCACAGAGCTAGCTTCACACAGTGCTGTCTCTTCGGCTTAGAAATTGAGATGACCACAGCTCCCTAGAGTCAGGAACGACTAGCATATATGTGCAAAGGGAACCTTTACCTTTACCTAGTATCTTCTATTGAGTCAAGCTTGTTTGTGTATGGTGGTTTAGTGCTACATAATTGGATTATGACACTTTCAGTAAATACCACGAAAAAAAATGCATTGACACCACACTGCCTCTCGTAGAATCAAAACATGCTTTGTTAGGGATTGGAAACAGAGCAGGAAGATTCAAAAGAATGGAAGAAAATTGAAAACTGAAAATTGAGAGTGGACTTCAAAAGATGCAAAGAGCTTTTGAAAGTAAATAGGAACAAAATGATGGAGGATGCTGAATGTATTAGTTCCAGTTCAGACAACATCTAAGGAGAAATTCAGATGAATAAAATGACTCTTGTTTAGAATTATTTTTTAAAAAAATCACAGGTGCCTTTCACATCTTGGCTCTCTATTAGTCCTCATGTCAAAATTCCTTAATGCATCCTTAATAGAAACATGATTTCCTTTTGAGCATGAATGAGTTAGAACAGAAGATGGCAGTAGCGTCTTGTTTTAAGTCTCCTTGGTTTAGAGTTAAAGGCATAACCTAATTGACAATTGTTCTATAGTATTAAAGAGAAAGAAGAACATGGATTCAGTCAAACCAATTACCACTCTTTTCTTTTTATATATATATATATATTACACCTAACATGGTTGTTACTGTTGAGGAATCTTCAGCACAGTTCTTTCTTGCTTTTACTCTTTCATGTTGATGTATAATTGTTCTGGAAATGTGCCATCTCCAAGCCATATGTCTGATATTATTCACATGGTATTAACACATAAATTCATTTGCAATGATCTGATTATCTAGACCTCTGCATATTCTCCATCATTATCATAATATTTAGCACTGATATAATGCCTGCAGCCTGTTCCGAGCACATGCCCTCTATTATCTGAGTAGATTTATAAATTTAAACAAATCCTGATTACGCTATTAAGCCCACGTTATCATGTCTCCCGCCTGTCTAGAGGAATACTCAACAGGCCCTTGTCTCTCCTAAATCTCTTAGCCTTTCCATGACTGCAGTTCTCAAAAATTTGGTCCCACCTAATTAACTTTTTTAAAAAAAATTTACCTTTTACTGATAAGGTCAACAATTTTCGTCTGTATAGAGTGTAGCTAAATAAATGTTGATATATATTTGAAACTGGTTGTTTTTTTTATATATATCTAAATTTCCAGATTCATAGTTGCCTACAGCACTTCCTGCTTTGTAATTCTTTGTCAGGTTTACAACCCTAGGAATAAGGACAGAGGCTGTTTCAAATTTTGTGCATTCATGGGAAGATCGCAACCTAGACTAATGAAACAAAAACAAAGTTCAATACAGACCTTTATAAGATCTACTGCACACAATAAGCAATCCTGGGAAGGATACGTTTCTTCCCTGAATACCAAGAAGTTTGGAATAGCATAAATCCTTATTTTTTGAATAAAAGAATTCACAAATGTGACCCATATCCACTGCAAAAAAAAAAGGTAATGGGGCCCACTAATCATTGCTGACTGTAGAGGGCAGTGCTTATTTCCGTTTCCAGGCAATTGAACCAGCAATTGTCCGAATACATTTCTAGAGTCATGTAGCCAGAATGACTCCATGGAATGTTATTACCTTCCCACCGAAGTGGTACCTGTTTTATCTACTCGCATTTACATGCTTTCGAACTGCTAGGTGAGCAGAAGCTAGGTAATGTGGCTCATTCAGGTTTTGAACCTGGGCTGCTGGCTTCCCAGCCTAGTGTCTTATCCACTAAACCACCACCTGGCTCTCTTTACTGTGAAGATCTATTCTATAAGTGCTAGTCTCTCTTGGTTGTAATGTTTGAAGAGGACCACAAGAGACCTTACTGACTCCACAATGACTTAAGGAAAAGCTTATGTTTTACAAAACCAGTTGTTTCCCCATCAATGCCCAATTCCCATCTCAGATCCATTTCCTCCCACTTATAAGAACAGATGTTCTACAGTGCACGTTGAAGAGATTGCAGACTGCCGATGAGCTGACTGCCTTTAAATTCTGTAGACTGGATCCAGATTTAGCTTACAAAATGAACAGAGTAAGAGCATTGGGTTGGTACTAAACCGCATGTCCCATTACAGGTCACATTAGTTGAACTGTGGACAATTTTATAGAAAGTAGCAAGCGATAGGAACCATCTCTTTTGTTATTAACTCTGGAAATTTTTTCTACCTCAAGTCAACAATATAAAATTAGGTTGTCAAAAATGTGCTAACCCGAAATTGCACAAAGCCACATTTTGTCTTCCATTTGCAGAATGCATTCTGATATATTTGGTCACAGATAGAATGGAGGAAGAAGAGAATTTGCAGTGACCCAGCTAAACTAAAACAGTCTCGGTCTGGCTAGAAGCAGGTCTAATTTTTTTTGTGGTTTTAAATAATTTAATGCTGAGCGAGAGGCCTCTGCAGTGTTTTTAGCAGATTGAATTTGAAATAACAGATGATAGGGATTTGTATCACTAATTAGCTGTGTATTTTTATCCACTCATATATTTAAGGAAAATGGAGTGTATAACCTGTCAATAGCACAGTAGCAGTAATTATTTATATTACCTTTCCTTGCCTGCAAAAGATACTTCTTTCGCAGATACTTAGATGCTTTCAGAACATAATTGATCTTCCTCCCACCCTTCTTCTTCCTTCCTTCTTCCTTCCTTCCTTCCTCCCTTCCCCTCCCTCCTTCTTCTTTCCTCCCTCCCTCCTTCTTCTTTCCCTCCCCCTCCTTCCTTCCCTCCCTCCTATTTCCTCCCTTCCTTCTCCCTCCCTCCCTCCGTCCCTTCTTCTTTCCAGAAATACTGATTTTTTTCCAGCCAGGTTAGTTTTAGATCTTTTGAACGTACTACCATACCTGAGTTCATCTTAATTATGCAAGCTTGATAAGGGACCTATAAAATGATATTTGGCTCAACCCAATATAAAATATTATAAATATTTAAAGTACAGAAATATAAATAGCATTTCATATATTTTGGTATATCACCACTTTGAAAGTGAAGAGAACCTGAATTTCACTGGACATCTAGAAAAACTCTCTCTTTTAGGTTTTGTGGGGTTGAGCTTGTTGATCAGAAAGGTTGGCAGTTCTGCGGTTCGAATCCCTAGAGCTGCATAACGGAGTGAGCTCCCATTACTTGTCCCAGATTCTGCCAACCTAACACTTCAAAAGCATGTAAAAATGCAAGTAGAAAAATAGAAACCATCTTCGGTGGCAAGGTAACAGCCTTCCGTGCACCTTCAGCATTGAGCCATGCCGGCCACATGACCACGGAGACGTCTTTGGACAATGCTGGCTCTTTGGCTTTGAAACGGAGATGAGCACCATCCCCTAGAATTGGGAACGACTAGCACATATATGCAAGGGGAACCTTTACCTTTTTTCTCTGTAGTCAAGCAGTACACCTCCAATAAAATCAGTGATTAACCATAAGTAATGTTTAAGTTAAATTCTTAGCTGCTTATAGTCGGTGTTTAACTTTAGTCAAAGATAAAAATACTGTTGAATTGTCAAATTGGTCTCCTGATGGCTATGTGACTACATGCCTGCAGTTTTCTTGGCAACAGTTTGGAAGTTATTGTCTTCTTCTTGAAAGTCCTTCAGTGTTCCCCGGCTACCTAAGCTGAAATTCTCAAGAATGCATTTGGAATTGGATGGTGTCATAGTGTTCATGTTTATAATTAAAACATCGATGAGTTTTATTTTTTTTTCCTACATCAGTAATTCAATAGATCCATGAGGTTTTAGAAAGACCTCATGAGATTATTTTAAGATTGTGATCAGGTTTTCAGATTGACTTTTAATTTTTTGAACTCCATATGACTGATTATACCAATTAATGTTTTAATGGAAGTTCTGTTTTAGAATATGTGACATAAAATACAAACAAGCTTTTAAGTGGTACAAATAGGAACAGAGAGTGAGAGTATGACGTTACAGGAAAATAGCAAGATAAGAAAATCCCCTCCCCTCTCTCTCTCCCCCCTCACCCCCTCCCCTCTCTCTCTCCCCCCCTCTCTCATTAAATTTCCATTTAATGATGGCAGTCACATTGGGAATTGAGAAAAGAAGATACCTTCATGGGAAACACCAAAGCATGCATGGTTGGCAGCTTCCCAAAATTGCTTCCACATCTGTGAGCACCTGCAGAAAGGTGCAAGAGTAAATGGAGCAATTTAGGCACACTACTGGGTCCTGTCAAAGTCAAAGCCTTTCAGGTATGGTGGGTTTGGAAGAATGCCCAGGCCTCCTGATTTTCAATGGGTCCTGTAGGTAAGATGGCCTTAACGATTACTTATGACCTAAGCAACCACTGCAATCTGGTGAGTAGAAATGCATTAATTGAGCAAAGAGGTGACATGACATCTTGTTTAATGACAGTTTGGTTCAACAAGATTCCAGGTCAACTGCGATCATAAGTTGAGACCTACTTTAGAACTGCATAGCCCCAAATTAGATGAAAAACTTGAAATATATGTATCATGTGACATGTATCACTTTAATTTTCAACGTACTAAAACAGTTATAATTAATTGATATTAATATAGAGTCTGAAAGCAGAACTAAATACCAAGAAAATTAGTAAGGATAATCCGTTTTAATAAACTGGACTAGATTACTATGATGACACTGTAATTGTTATGCTAGGTTTTAGCAAGAGATTGATAGCATTTAAAAAGATACTAATTTATTTTTGAAAGAATTCATACCAATTGCTTGAAAAGAACTATGTGCCTCCTTGGAAGATACATAAAAATTCAGAGCTGTAATCTTTAGGAATATTTTTAATTCAATTCTTTCCTTTTTCCATGGTCCTTTCTTTTTAGGGTGCCCCCCCCCACACGGACGCACATACACACACACATTAGATTTTTAAAATTTGTAGGAAGTGTGCAACGTAATTGAAGTCAGGGTTGATTTTTGGGGTGCCCATTTAGATGAAGAATATGCCATTTAGGGAGCTTACTATAAGGCAGTGATTAAGACATTTAACTAGGATAATGAGTCCAAGTTAAAATCTACTTTCAGCAATGAAATGTCAGTGGATAATTTGGGGATTTGCTTGTTTTGTGTTTTAATGCTTTTAATCTAGGGATGTGAAACTCAATTTCATTGAGGGTTGCATCAGGGTTGTGTTTGACCTTGGTGGTGGTGGTGGCGGTGGGGTGAGCGTGGCTGAGTTGGGCATGGCCAGCTCAATGTCACTTGTTGTCAGGGGCACCTGTAATGGCAAAAGTGATCTGCCAACAAAAACAGGCCCTTGAGTTCCATTTCTGGCTGCGATGGCCTCCCGAAGCCTCCTGCCTGCGAAAATGGAGTTTTGGAGAGTTTACGCAACCCTTGTGAAGTCCATTTATGCTGGCAGATTCACCATGGGACATACCTTCCCTTTTTCCAATGGCCCTTGCGGGCCAGATCTAAGTACCCCATGGGCCAGTTCCAGCCCTTGGGCCTTGAGTTTTACACCCACGTTCAAACCTATCATCACTAAGTGTCCTTGGTAGAGCCATCGTCTTCTACAGGGGAGATCAAAAGAGGCAAGATGAAATGGCAATAGTGTGATCAAAGCTACAAGCCTTCATGTATAAGATGTATACAATGTCTACACATAGATAAAAGAGGCAATGTTTTTTTAAAGAAGTTTTATTGTTGAAAAAGAAAATGTTGGACATGGTGAAACTGTCTTGGCAATCTCTCCACCATACAGAGTATAACACAAGTCTCTTGCATATTCAATACACATTACTACTTATTAATTATATATATACATATTTAACCTCTTCTACACACTTGCAGTTACATTTACAATTATATAACAAACCATCTCTTGTTTCAATCTATGCATCCCTATGTTTGTTTGTTCCAACTTCCCTTCCTTAAATCCATCCACTGATAAAATCTATCCCAAATTTCATAGTACTCAGTCTCTCCTTTATTTTTCCATTCTGGTGTTAGTTTACCACATTCTGCACAATCAAGTATTTTCTTTGTTATTTCCCTTTCTTTTAGATATGTTTCCACTCTTCCATTGTTGGGCATAAACAATTCTTGCAGCTGTTATGTTATGTAGTGTTAAATATGTTATGCTTAAGTTCTCTTTGATAATTCCTAATAGGAATATTTCTGGTTTGAGTTCTAATCTCTGTCCAGTCATTTCCTCCATCCACCTTTGAAACCTTTGCCAATATTCTTTTGCTTTCCCACATGTGGTACCACATGTGGCAGTAGGTGCCCGGTGTTTGATCACGTTTCCAACATTTAGGTGATAAATTTTAATACATTTTGGTTAGCCTATCTGGTGGTAGATGCTACCTATAGCACATTTTATATAGTTTCTCTTTGTACAATGTGGCCAAGATTAGTTTCCTGGTCTTTTCCTACAATTTTTTTCCATTTTTCCAATTTGATATTTACCCAAAGTTCTTTGCCCATACCACCATCGTTTCTTTAACACACACTTCCTCCATTTTGTATTCTAGTAAAAAATTATACATCGCTTTAATATTTTTCTCATCTGTTTCCAATAGAAGTTAATCTAATGCCGTTAAATTCCTGTTAATGCCCCATGTTCTCATATCTTTCATGTAACTTGACTGAATTTGTAAGTATGACCACCATTCTATTTCCACTCCTTGTTTTTTTAGTTGCAGTCTCAATTTAAATCCCCTCCAATCATCTAATATATCTTTGTATTTTACAGTTCTTCCCCAAATTATAAGATTTGGATATACCACTGCTTTGAGAGGAGAGCCAGCTCAGTATTTCCCTATAGTTTTTTTTATTTTGCTCTATATCACCAATAAAGCCTGTCTTATATAATATCTTTGGAAGAGCCAAGGTGGCGCAGTGGTTAAATGCAGCACTGCAGGCTACTGCTAGATCAGCAGTTCAGTGGTTCAAATCTCACCGGCTCAGGGTTGACTCAGCCTTCCATCCTTCCGAGGTGGGTAAAATGAGGACCCAGATTGTTGGGGGCAATATGCTAACTCTCTGTAAAACCGCTTAGAGAGGGCTGAAAGCCCTATGAAGCGGTATATAAGTCTACTGCTATTGCTATTGCTATTGCTAAGTATCAATACTTTCATCAATCATCAAAGAGGCAATGTTTTGAATGTGCTCTATAACCATTATCTTCTACTTTTTGATTCTCCTGTGGATCGTATTTGTTATAGCTGTTGCATTGTCCTTTCAACCTTCTAAGCCTGCTGATCACCATGTTTTTTACAAAGATTAAGTAGAAAGACACAACTTCCTAGAAAAAGTTGTGGATAGGACCATGGTGATTAGGAAATATCTCTGATCAGATTATTTGATTTTTTATTTGTTCTACTGTATAAATTGTGGATTTGTGCCTTTCTATCCAATTCTGATAATGCCAAAGAATGCTTAGGATACATGGGAGATTGTGGGAAAGTAGGAAATGAATTGTTTGGTTGTCTGAGAACAGGCAACACAAGCCAATTAGAAGAGAAGTTGGAAAAAAGCATTTCCAAAAGGCCCTGCCTTAATTAACTCACAATAACTGTGAGTTATAATGAGATTTCAAGGTTCTGTATTTAAGCATTCAAGATATCTTCCTGAACTCAGTGTCATCCCCTGCTTACTTGGTTTTTCCAAGAAAGGAAATGTGACTTGACTAAGGAAGAAGGAGCACACCAACAGAGAAGTCTCATATCATCCAAAATTATGGAAGAATTCGATGAGGTGACTTGAGATTTTACCATTTACTGCAACTAGTTGCCCTAGTAATATATTTAATGGTGCGAGCCTATATTTGCTTATAGGAGTAAGAAAGTCACATTAAAATCAATGAAATATTTGAATCCATTGGGGGGGGAAATGGGGAAATAACAGAATGAAGAGACAGCAAGCACAGATCACATTCTATGTGCTTTGTTTGGTAATGATTGACATGTTTATGGCAATTGTGAAACAATTCCGAGAGGCTTTGTTTGGTGGACCTCACAGATTCCATACCACCGGCAGGTCAGTCCTTGAGGAAACAGCACTGCTGGGTCTGTCATTAATGAGTAAAAGTCATTATATCTGCATGAAAAGTAGCCCAAAATGGTTTTTGTCTAGTATCAAAATGAGCACTAATGGAAATGAATGACTATTCCTGTGTAAAATGAAGTGATTCATGAATGCATTGCTGCACTGCAGGACTGAAAAATGCATAGAAAGAAAAAGTGACAGCTATAATCCCTATGCAGGTATCTCACTGTCAGCCAAAAAGATGTCAAGATTTGAATGTATTTCTACTATGCCACCCTTGTTGTGAACAGGGATGAGTAATGGTCTTTGTCCTAATTAGCAATGTATTATCAATATGTCAATATTATAGATTGTCAGCATTTGAGATAAGAACTGATATGCTCAAGCATCTCAAGGTAGAAATTTCAGTTGAATGGCAGCTATATATTCAGGCTGCACAAGTCTCTAACAAGTGTCTGTGTGTGCTATTCTGATTTGACAAACTGAGCATCCTTTTCTAAATGGTGGATTTTTCTAAATGGTGGATCAAAATGGCCATGGTTCTTTCATGTTTTACAAAATATTTTTTAAGATTGCTTTTGAAGACTGGGTGGTAATTAGGTCTTTGAAAGAACTTGCTTAGATTAGCAAGGCCACTAGACTGAGAGACAATCAGACTTTGGGATCACACTCTCAACTCAAGTTTTCTCCAAGAGAGATCCTAAAGAAGATCCAGATCTTGTGGACTGCTAGAAGGTTCTATAATTTCTGAATTTCTGAACAGGTTAATCATATCCTTTGGGTTTCACTTAGGTCAAGAATGAATAGAATTCAGGCAGTTTAGCATCTGCCCTACCAATTTTCAATTTTCTCTGTAAGGTGCACAGCATAAACATGATGCTTCTAAAGTGTCTTCTCCGAGTATCTGGGTATTTGAATCAACTGACACCAAGGCCAAATCCTCTTTGCTCACTTGTTGTTGTTGTTAGTTGCAAAGTCATGTCCAACCATCACGACCCTATGTACAATATTTCTCCAGGCTTCCTGTCCTCTACCATCTTCTGGAGTCCATTGAGCTCACATATACTGTCACCTTTCTGACAATGGTTTGGGGAAAATTGAAGAGGATGGATGTGTCAAAACAAAGAAAAGGGAGAAGGCAGAAACAGAAGTGGGACAAGAGACTTACTAGGAAAAAAATCAGACAACTAGAAATTGTTATAGGGGGAAAATCCAAAGCTAAGATAGGTTTATTCCTAAATATGACAATAAATGGAGTTGCTAACTGGTTGAATATGATAATAGAAAACAAAGGTTAAAATATATGGAATACGGACAAATATGAAACTGAGAGGGGGAGATTGTAAAGCAGAGGTTTGTGATTCACTTTTATACATGATAATTAAACTGAGTTGCTAATTGATTGAATGTGACAATAGAAGTACAATTAAGCATGGTTAAAATATATGAAACATAGATATATACAGAACCTTTAAGATGATGAACAAAGTGAGATGTGTACTATTCTATATAGTAGATTAAGGGAATTGTAATGAACATTGAACGGATTGTTATTTAAAGATAATTAAGGTGATCTAATCCAAGATATAGTAAAATGGAGAGGGAACATGAAATATACTTACAGTGGGAAACTATTGAGATTTAAAGACAGAAGCATAAATTGGGGGTGCGTAAGGATGTATAATTATATAAAAATAATGATGAGAATAGCTGGGAATTGTAACCAGGTCTTCATCTTGGAAAAACTAGGCTGGTGGGGGGGGGAATTAAAGGTACAATGACTATAGTTTAATATATTTTATTCAATTTTCACATTCCATTTGCAATCATTTATATACAGGGTATTTACTATAAGAAAAGAAAAAAAAAGAAAAAGGGAATAAAACGAACAAGTAAAAAGGAAACACAACTCATCATTCACAACCCCACCTAACCCTTGCGTCCTCCATACACCCCATCTACCCCCTCCAACTTTCCTTTCTCCCTCTAACACTCCCCTCCTACTTCCCTTTCCCCTCAAGCCTTCCTTCTCCCCTTACTCCCCAGACACCCTCCTTACATTCCCCTTACTCCTTACATTCCCCTTACTCCTTCCTTACTCCTCCCTCTTCCTTCCCTCTACCTCCCTCCTTGGTGTATGCCTTTATTCGAGTGTTGTTTGATCTGATAAAAGTAAAGTAAACCAAGGAAAATAATAATAATAATAATAATAATAATAATAATAATAATAAAAAAGGAACCACCGTATATAAATACATTCTTGTTCTTATTAAAACTATATTAACATCCCCCCACCCCACCCCCCACAATCCCCATCCCTAATCCTCCCGACTTCCCAGGGTCCACACCTGGCATTACCTTCTGTCTAAGATATCTTGTATACATATGGATTAAAAAATAAAAGTAATATATCAAAAAAAAAAAAAAAAAAAAGAAAAGCAGAGAAAGAAAAAAAAGGAAAAAAAGAAAAGAGAAAAGAGAAAAAAGAAAAAAAGAAACCACTCTTTGTGTTGATCTCAGCCCCCCATCTTTATCTATGCTTAAATAGTATAAATCATTCTATCTATATTTTATTCTCATCTCTTACTTCTTTGCTATTTACCCCGACCTTCTGTAGACTCTCCCGTTCCCTTCCTAAACCTCATGATCCCTTCCAGTAAGATTTAAGCAGCGTAGTTTATGCCATATATTCAAATATAACTTTACAGACAAGTAATCAAACTTTCCCATCTAGTAAAATTTAAACAACGTAAATGATCTTTCTTTACCCCTTTTTCAAACAGTAATTCAAAATAATCTAACCCGATTTCCCCTTCTTAGTAAAGTTAAGCAGCGTAGATCAGATATTACTTTACACAGGAATCAATTTCTGTAATTCCAACCGACTTCCCCTTCTAATAGAATTTAAATAACTTAGTTCATTCCACATGTATTTTACCCTCATCCCCCACTTGTCTGATATTTACCACTATCAAATTTATACTACCATTTGTTTAAAATATAACTCAGAGCGATTTGTAGCATGAATCCTTCCACATATTCCAATAATACTTTCAGCAAAATTCAGTTAACCTTCTATTTTAAGGTAGTCGCTTCTAACAAAGTTTAAACAACATAAATCATTCCACATTCTTTTTACAGTTATCTTAAGATAATCCCAAGCGGCTTCCTGTTCTAATAAGCTTTAAACAACGTAAATTTTGCCCTCATCCCTTGCTTGTCTAATATTTATCACAAATAACGTAGTACTACCATTTGTTTAAAATATAACTCAGAGCGATTTGTAGCATGAATCATTCCACATATTCCAATAATACTTTCAGCAAGATTCAGTTAACCTTCTATTTTAAGGTAGTCGCTTCTAACAAAGTTTAAACAACATAAATCATTCCACATTCTTTTTACAGTTATCTTAAGATAATCCCAAGCGGCTTCCTGTTCTAATAAGCGTTAAACAACGTAAATTTTGCCCTCATCCCTTGCTTGTCTGATATTTACCACAAATAACGTAGTTCATTCCACATGCATTTTACCCTCATCTCTTGCTTGTCTAATATTTACCACTATCAAATTTATACTAGCGTTTATTTGAAAAATAACTCAGAACTATTACAACCAACTTTCCCTTCAAATAAAAGTTAAGTAGCATGGATCATATTCAAATAATGCTTTCAGCAAGAGTCAGTTAACCTTCTATTTTAAAATAGTCCCATCTAACAAAGTTTAAACAACATAAGTCATTCCGCATTCTTTTAACCACTATCAGATTTATGCTAACGTTACTTTAGAATCTAGCTCAAAGTAGTTTCACCCAGCTTTCCCTTCTGATAAAAATTAGTCCACTTTTTCTACCGGAGAGAGGTCTCAAACCCCCATTCAGTCCTCAACTTTAGGAAGTCTTTTGAAGTATCTAAATTCTCGATCTGCGTTCTTCTGCTTCTCCGAGGGAGGAGGGGCTACCCCCTCCATCTTGCAGCCGCATAGCCAGCCGTTTGCTTTCTCCTTCCGCTTGTCTCTCCTCTCTTCCAAGCGCGTCAGGAAGTCCCGCCTTCAGAATCCTACAATAGAAATCTTGAGCCTCCGAAACAGAGTTAAGACGAAATCTTTGATTCTCAAATGTAACCGTGATGCCGGCAGGGGCCTCCCATCTGTATCGAATCTGTTGACTCCTAAGCTCTTTAGTTAAAAAGGCGTAGTCCCTTCTTGCTCTCAACATTTGGAAAGGTATATCTTTGAAGACAATCACGTCCTGGTCATCAACTCGGAGACTGTTATTATGAAACTTTTGCACAATCGCGTTTCTAGATTCTTTTGTAGAGAAATGTATAATTATGTCCCTCGGGAGCTGTCGCTGTTCCGCTATCAATGAGTTCTGGCGATAGATTTTCCGAATCTGCCAATCAAAGTTAAGTCCCGGGCCTCCCAGCGCATGGCTGAAGGCTTCAGCAAATGTCTGTTTCAAATTCTCCTGCTCCTTTTCACGAAATCCTCTGACTCTTATTGAAAATGCCTTCCTATCAAAATTTAGCGTCATAAGCTGTTCCTCGTTATTTCTAATTTTTTCTTGTAAAATTTGAATATTGGTAGTCAAATCAAAATTAGCCTTCTCCAGACTTTCCAATTTGTTCTCTATTTCAGCAGAGTAATCTGACAGGGCAGACACGGCTGCAAACGTATTCGCCTTCATTTGATTAACTTTAGATTTTAGATCCTCATAAAGTTGCAATACAAATTCCTTAAGTTCTTGCTTAAGGGCATTAAATATTTTAAAGAGATATTCCTGTGTTAAAACTTCTCCAGTAGAGGGCGTAGGAGACAAAGGCTGTGTTTCCAAAAAAGATTGTTTAAATTCTTTAGACACATTTGTAGCAAGACGTTTCTTTGATCTGGGTGCCATAATAGATAAACAAGTAAGCAGTGCTTCGCTCCCCTCTATTTCCAAAGAAAAAAAGTTTATTTTGTTAAGGAGCGGTCTGCAGGAAGATAAGCCCGGCTAAGTACATCCAGTAATCATCCACGGAGAGAAATCGCCATTTTAAAGTCTATTTAAACAAAGAAGTCTTTAAGACAAATGGTGCTGGTATTTAAGATAGTAATAAAAGCATAAATCTCACAGGGATGGTACCCTCCCGTATCAACTCTAGCTTGAAAAAAACTTTGTTTTGTCCTGGGGGGGGCTAGCCTGTCTGGGGCTGCCAAAAAAAAAAAAGGCAGCTGAGAAGAACTGGCCGGAGATAAAGGCTCCGCTTCGGCTGGATCTAATCTCTTCCACAGCCAAAAAAAGAAAAAGGCTGTGGCTTACGAATAGACCCTAACCTACGGAGCTATCCTCCCTGCCCCTTTCTTAGCCAAAAAGAGGTGCTATCTATGATCTTATTTAGATATACAGACCAGATCTCTGAGGAGCTCGGTGGAGCCCTCCTCGGCAACAGGCCACGCCCACAGGAAGTCCTACAATGACTATATATGTATACTTTTTTGTTCTATTTCTTAAAAAAGGAGGAAGATATATGTTAAAATTAAATATATATATTGAAAAGGAAATATAAATACCATCAACATAAAATGGAGCTCGCTCAGAAGCTGAAATACACCAAGCAAATGAGATGGAGAGTATGAAGCAGAGGAGAGAGGCAAGGGAAGAAGAGAGGGATAGGAGAGAGGGGGAGAAGAGAAAGGAGGAGTGGAAAGGAGAGAGAGAAGAAGTAGAGAGGAAGGGAAAGTAGAGAAGAGAAGGATGACAGAGGGAAGAAAGGAGGTAGGGAGGGGGAGAAGAGAAGAAGAAAGTGATGGATAAGATACAAATATGGTGTATGGAGAGCAGAACAACCAATAATTGTTTTTGGGAGCTGATGGTAAGATGAATTGATGTAAACATTTAATAATACAGTACAATGTTGGCTATGCAATAGTATACATGTGATTATATGTTATGAAAATGAAAAAATAAAAATTTTAAACTTTTTTAAAAAAAAGCTCACACTGCTTTGGTGACTCCATCCAGCCATGCCATTTTCTGCTGTCTCCTTCTTCTTTTGCCCTCAATCTTTCCTAGCATTAGGCTCTTCTCCAGTGAGTCCTTCCTTCTCATTAGGTAGCCAAAGTATTTGAGTTTTATCTTCAGGATCTGGCCTTCTAAAGAGCAGTCAGGGTTGATCTCCTCTAGGACTGTCCGGTTTGATCATCTTGCAGTCCAAGGGACTCACAGGAGTCTTCTCCAGCACCAGAGTTCAAAGCCTCAATTCTTTGGCTCTCAGCCTCTCTTATGGTCCACTTTGCCCACTATAAAGCCCATTTCTCTGATTTTTGATCTTCTGATTCTTAAGATGTTCTTTTTCTTGTTCATGACCTTTGCTCTGATGCTTGTGCATTTCCATCTGGGATTTCAGATCCTCAGATATTATGCATTGCATTGCCTTGTTCAGCTACCCTTGTTCCTCACTGCAGTCAGGCAGTGATTTTGTTACTGGACCGAGGAACAAAATTCCCTTTTATTTGTACCCACAGAATTGAGCAAGAATGGCTATGTTTTCCAAAGAAGCTTTAAGTCACATGGAAGACAAATTTTAACTACTCCAGCATATGACGGGAGGGAATTCTGCCAAACGTTCTAGTTCTAGGAAATCCTTGCTTTGTTCTTGCTGACAACTTTCTCTTTCATAAAGTCAAGAAAATCAAAGAAGATCACTATCCTTGACTTGTTAGCAATCAATAGGGAAGACTGAGTTAAGGAACCAGGATATCAGGAAAAGAAATGAGGAAAAATAGCTCAAGATGGATGGGAATTAATTAAAAAAGAAGATACAAAGAACAATTTCAAAAGAATCAAATTTGGTAGCAATAGCAATAGCAGTGGACTTATATACCGCTTCATAGGCCTTTCAGGCCTCTCTAAGCGGTTTACAGAGAGTCAGCATATTGCCCCCAACAATCTGGGTCCTCATTTTACCCACCTCGGAAGGATGGAAGGCTGAGTCAACCCTGAGCCGGTGAGATTTGAACCGCTGACCTGCTGATCTAGCAGTAGCCTGCAGTGCTGCATTTTAACCACTGCGCCACCTTGGCTCATAGAAAAAAAAGGATAACTTGGTGAAGGTCAAGAACATATACAAGAATTGGACAGAGGCTCCAGGCCACAAAGGAAAAGTGGAAGTAAATAGAATAGATAGATTGGAGAAAGGAGCCGCAACTAATAGAATGAAATTTAGCAGAAGGGAAAACTAGTATTGATTCTTGTGACGAAGATCCTGGAATGTGGGCCAAAAGCTAGCAATATGATGTGGTAGAGACAGAAAAAAAAAAATGCAATTTTGGCTGCTTCAACAGAAATCTAATTTCCAAATTATGGGGGATAATCATTCTACTATACCAGGGGTTGGCAACCTTAAACATTCAAAGAGCCATTTGGACCTGTTTCCCACAGAAAAGAAAATATCGGGAGCCCCAAAGCTCTTCTTGTGCCTGACTATTTCCTGAGCAGCCACAAAACTAACGTATGTAGTTGAATTAAACATTCTGTTTTCTTCTGAAACTTTTATTTTCTTGGATTTAACCACAGTTGGCCTACCGGGGGTTAAAAGCTCAAGAAATCACCTGCCAGAAGGTGGTTGTGATGCATATTTTGAGCAACATCAAGCTGTAGCAGAAGGCTGAAAGAGCTGCAGGTTGCTGACCTCTCTACTATACGCTCTTTTATTAGGGTCTATCTCAAACACAATGTCCAACAGGACCCATATTATGAGAAGCTTTCAAAGAAATTGCAACAGTTTGGAGAAGAGCATTTCAGATGATCAAGATGTTTGGAAACAAAAGTCCAATTAAGTTCCAAAAGTGCTTTTCCAAGAGGGAACTGAATTCCTGATTTTTCTTTGAACATGCCTCTCTGGAAGAACCATGACCTGGATCACTTAGGCAAGTCAAATAAAGAGAGACTGAAGGAGCTACATGAACTATTTGGAGGAGGTAGATTTGATATAATAGTTCACATCCCTCAAAGAATATCAGATTGGAGAAAATCAAGAGGCATTGCTTATCATATCAGTGTGCAGGATATGAAATAATGAGTGAGGAACCTCCAGTTCTACATAACTCTAATTTTTAGGCAGTCCAATCATCTGCTCAATGATAACTGATTAGGAAAAGTATAATCCATCCAGAACTGAAAGGAACCATTTCCACATCACTGCTATAAACACTTATAAGCACTGATACATTCCTTGGATTTTCTCTGAGTGAAGATATCTAGACTTGCATTGGATTTCGCTAAGCTACATTTCCAGCACTATCACTATTGTAGAATTACATACAGAGAGTTCCTAGAGCCTTGCAAAACTTTGGCTATATACCCCCCCAACCTTTCCACCCAGTTTAATGAGCACTGAGCACTGAAATGAGCACTGAGTAATCTGCACCTGCATGTCCATGTACTTCCTTCATACTTCTACTTCTTGGTATGATTTTCAAGGATGACAGAAACATGAACTTTTAAGAATGTGACAAGGAGCACAAGACTAGGGGCTCAGCTGCCTATCCCTGCTCCGGAGACTGTTGGGTGTGAGTCCCTGCTGGTGAAGCTGGACCTTGGGGGTCAAGTGGCCCTGTTGTTAACGTACCTACCTCCCAGCTGCATTGCAACAGCCCTGCATTCGCTCCTGGAGTCAGTAGCTGGTTTGGCGGTTGAGTTCCCCAGACTTATAGTACTGGGGGACTTTAACCTGCCATCTCTCGGCGAACACTCTGATGGGGCGCAGGAGTTCATGGCTTCCATGACAGCCATGGACTTGACCCAGGTAATTCAGGGTCCGACACATACAGCAGGACACACTCTTGACCTTGTGTTTCTCTCGGGGCAGTAGAGAGGTGATCTGGAATTGAAGGGCATAAAGACCTTGCCCTTGTCATGGTCAGATCACTTCCTACTGAGGCTTGATTTTCTGAAACTACTCCCCCACTGCAGGGAGGTGGAACCGATTAAATGGTTCTGCTCCAGGCACCTGGTGGATCAGTTGAGATTTCAGACGGAGCTTGGGGAGATACCTGACTCCCTTGCCCACAGCCCGACAGAGTCTTTGATCGCTGCTTGGAACAAGGCAGTGGCTGGGGCCCTTGATCGGATTGCGCCTTTGCAGCCTCTCTGTGGCAGTGGATCCAGGAGGGCCCCTTGGTTTACTGAGGAACTCCAGGAGATGAAGCGCCAAAAGAGACGCCTAGAGCACATGTGCGCATTTTTCTGCTATTATCGCATCTGCAGAATCGTGCCCAGCCGCCTTGTTTAGGATAGCCCACTTCCTCTTGAAAGGGAGGGTTGCGGATGAACCTCTACAGGGTAGAGCTGAGGAATTTGTTCAGTTTCTGTCGGATAAAATCGCTTGGATTCGGATGGACCTGGACTCCACTTGGACGGTACCAGCCGAGGTGCCGGGGAAAGTTCCTGATCGGATTTTATGGAGCGAGTTTCAACTTGTCGCTTCTGAGGAAGTGGACAAGGCCAATGGGAGTGGTGAGTGCCTCCACCTGTTTACTGGACCCATGTCCCTCCTAGCTGGTTTTGGCCAGCAGGGAGGTGACACGTGGCTGGCTCCAGAGGATTGTTAACACCTCTCTTTGGGAGGGATCCTTCCCGCACCCCTTAAAGGATGCGATGGTGAGACCCCTTCTTAAGAAACCTTTCCTGGATCCAGCCATTTTGAACAACTATCACCCAGTCTCCAACCTCCCATTCTTGGGGAAGGTTGTCGAGAAGGTGGTGGCCTTTCAACTCCGATGGACCTTGGATGAAACAAAATATCTGGACTCCTTTCAGTCGGGTTTCAGGCCTGGTTATGGCACCAAAACTGCTTTGGTCGCGCTGACCAATGATCTCTGGCGGGCCAGGGATAGAGGCCATTCCTCTTTCCTAGTACTTCTTGACCTCTCAGCAGCCTTCGATACCATCGACCATGGTATCCTTCTGCAACGGTTACGGGAGGTGGGAGTGGGAGGCACCGTTCTGAGGTGGTTCTCCTCCTACCTCTCAGACAGGTCGCAGTCAGTGTTGGTTGGGGGACAGAGATCGACCCCTAGGCCCCTCATATATGACCCCTATCCCCCCTCCTGTTCAATATCTACATGAAGCCGCTAGGTGAGATCATACGTCGGCACGGGATTAAATATCATCAATATGCGGATGATACTCAATTGTATCTGTCTGCACCGTGCCAACTCAGTGAAGCAGTTGAAGTGATGTGCCAGTGCCTGGAGGCTGTTAGGGTCTGGATGGGAGCGAACAAGCTTGCACTCAATCCAGACAAGACCGAGTGGTTATTGATGTTGCCTCCCAAGGATGGTCCTGACATACCACCTCTTAGCCTGGAGGGTGAAGTTATTTGCCCCTTGGAGAGGGCTCACAATTTGGGTGTCTTCCTGGATCCATAGCTGACACTAGAACACCATTTGTCGGCTGTGACCAGGGGGGGCTTTGCCCAGGTTCACCTGGTGCACCAGTTGCGACCCTATCTGGACCGGGAGCCACTTCGAATGGTCACTCATGCCCTCGTCACCTCAAGACTGGATTACTGTAATGCACTCTACATGGGGCTGCCCCTGAAGAGCGTCCGAAGACTACAGCTGGTCCAGAATGCAGCCGTCCGAGTGATAATGGGTACCTAGATACACCCATGTTACACCTATCCTCCGCGAGCTGCACTGGCTTCCCATTGGTCTCCAGACCCGTTTCAAGGTGCTAGTCATTACTTTTAAAGCCCTACATGGTATTGGACCTGGCTACCTGAGAGACCGCCTCCTGCCATTCACCTCCTAACGACCAATAAGATCACACAGGTTGGGCCTCCTCCGGGTGCCGTCGACCGGACAATGCCGGCTGGCGGCTCCCCGAGGGAGGGCCTTCTCTGTAGCTGCACCAACCTTGTGGAATGGGCTACCTGCAGAGATCTGGACCCTCACCACTCTCCCGGCTTTCCGTAAAGCGACCAAGACATGGTTGTTCTGGCAGGCCTGGGGCTGTTGATTAATTTCCATCCCCATCTGATGGAATGGATGTTGCATTAATTTTAACATTGTATCTTTTATATATTTTAAATGTTTTTTACTTTGTTGTGAGCCGCCCAGAGTTCCTAGGGAGTGGGCGGCATACAAATCTTATTAAAGTTAAAAGTTAAAGTTAGAGCGACGCTGGAGGGCCAGTAAATCCGAATCTGACCGAACACAATTAAGAGCCTTTATTAGGACTTATCTAGTGGCGATTCGGATGGCTAAATGTTCGCATTTCTCCGCTGTCATTGTATCCTCAGAATCACACCCAGCCGCCCTGTTTAGGATAACCTGCTCTCTCCTGAAAGAGAGGGATGTGGGCGAACCCTTGCAGGGAAGAGCCAAGGAATTTGTTTAGTTTCTGTCAGACAAAGTCGCTCAGATTCGGACGGACCTGGACTCCACTTGAACAGTACCTGCTGAAATGCCGAGAGTGGGCCTTGATTGGATTTCTTGGAGCGAGTTCCAGCTTGCTACTCCTGAGGAAGTGGAAAAGGCCATGGGAGCTGTACGGTAAGTACCTCCACCTGTTTACTGGACCCGTGTCCCTCCTGGCTGGTTTCGACCAGCAGAGAGGTCACACGAGGCTGGCTCCAGAAGATTGTTAATACCTCTCTACAGGAGGGATCTTTCCCGCTGCCCCAATGGACGCGGTGGTAAGACCCCTCCTTAAGAAGCCTTCTCTGGATCCAGCTATTCTTAACAACTACCATCCAGTCTCCAACCTTCCTTTTCTAGGGAAGGTTGTTGAGAAGGTAGTGGCCTTTCAGCTTTGACGGACCTTGGATGAAGCTGATTATCTAGATCCCGTTCAGTCGAGTTTCAGGCCTGGTTACTCCACTGAAACTGCTTTGGTTGCGCTGACCGATGATCTCTGGCGGGCCAGGGATAGAGGACATTCCTCTATCCTGGTGCTTCTTGACCTCTCAGTGGTCTTCGATACCATCGACCATGGTATCCTTCTGTGACGACTGGGAGAGGTGGGAGTGGGAAGCACCATGTTATGGTGATTCTCCTCTTACTTTTCAGATAGGTCAAAGTTGGTGTTGGTTGGAGGACAGAGGTCCACCCCAAGGCCCCTAAAACATGGGGTGCCTCAAGGCTCGGTCCTGTCCCCCGTCCTATTTAATATCTACATGAAGCCGCTGGGTGAGATCATTTGTCGGCACGGGATCAAATATCATCAATATGTGGACGATACTCAGTTGTATCTGTCTGCCCCGTGCCAACTCAGCGAAGCGGTAGAAGTGATGTGCCAGTACCTGGAGGCTGTTAGGGTCTGGATGGGAGTAAACAAGCTGGCACTCAATCCAGACAAAACCGAATGGCTGTTGATGTTGCCCCCCAAAAACGGACCAGATATTCCATCTCTTAGCCTGGGGGGCGAAACCCTTCGCCCCTCAGAGAGGGTCTGCAACTTGGGTGTCCTCCTGGATCCTCAACTGACATTAGAATACCATCTGTCGGCTGTGACCAGGGGGGGCTTTTGCCCAGGTTCGCCTTGTGCACCAGTTGTGACCCTACCTGGACCGGGAGGCACTTCAAATGGTCACTCATGCTCTCATCACCTCTAGGCTTGATTACTGTAATGCGCTCTACTTGGGGCTGCTCCTGAAGAGTGTTCGGAGACTACAATTGGTCCAGAATGTAGCCACGCGAGTGATATTGGGTGTACCTAGGTACACCCATGTTACATCTATCCTCCGCGAGCTGCACTGGCTTCCCATCGGTCTCCGAATGCACTTCAAGGTGCTGGTCGTTACCTTTAAAGCCTTACATGACTTAGGACCTGGATACCTACGGGACCGCCTCCTGCCACATACCTCCCAATGACCTATAAGATTTAACAGATTGGGCCTCCTTCAGGTACCATCGACTGGGCAATGCCGGTTGACGACTACTTGGGGGAGGTCTTTCTCTGTAGCTGTTCCGGCCATGTGGAATGATCTCCCCGCAGAGATCTGGACCTTTCCTACTCTCTCAGCCTTCCATAAAGCCACTAAAACCTGGCTGTTCCGGCAGGTCCGGGGCTGTTGACCCCAAAATATGGTCCAGCCCCACTTGAAATGGAGTGCATGGTGTGTTTTTAAGTCTGTCTTTTCTTTCCTCTTTTTCTTTTGATTTGTTTGTATTGTTAGCCGCCCGGAGTCCTACGGGATTGGGCGGCATACAAATGTTATTAAACTTCTAAACTTCTAAACTTCTATTAACACTAATACCAACTTTACTTTGAATATTGATTGTATGCAGTTCTTCATGAAATGTCAAGTCATATGTTTAATGGACTTTGAGGATTTTGTACACCACCTAAAGCAGTGATGGTGAGTGTTTTTCTTCTCAGTTGCCAAAATGGTTACCCACACACATGATGCAATGCCTTCCCTTCCTGTGCATGCACGCACAACCACAGCTCCCCCCCCTTTGCATGTGTGCAGGCCTCACTGAAGCTTGTTGGGCCATTTATTGTCATCCTCAGACTTCAGGAAAGTCTACAGAGCCTGTGGATTGTGAAAAATGGGCCCAACAGTTTGGAAACGAACTTCCGGTGGGCTGGTTGCAGTGGTGGGTGGCAGGCGATATGCCCCAGTATGGGCGTACTGGGTCCTGCCTGGAGCAGTGGGTACCATTATCGTACAGTGCTCCAGAGGGCCCACTTGCCTGCCCGAGCTCCTTACCTGTGCTTTAAGCCTTTGATGCTTCTGTGCATGTGCATGGTGCATATGGCGCCTGCGCGATGCTCTGCTGAGCAGTTGGAGCATCACGGAGGCTTATGGAAGAGTCGCAGGCAAGTACAATGGATGTGCGCACTGCGTGTATGTGCATGAGCGCTGCACTCGTCCATGTGGGTGACAGCGGGGCCGTTCCAACCAGTACGGTTGGAATGGAATCCGGAACCCACCACTGGCCTGTTGGGCCCATTTTTTCCCCATCAACAGGCTCCAGAGGCTTTCCTGAAGCCTGGGGATGGTGAAAACAGTTTCCTCTGCCCTCCATAAGGCCAAAAATCAACTGGCCAGCATGCACTGGAACTGATATAGGGCAATGCCTTGCCTGCCCTTAGATATGGCTCCACATTCCACCTGCGACATGCATGCCATAGGTTTGCCATCATGTACCTAGAGTCCATTCGAGTTGCAACAACTTGAATGGACTATAACAAATGTTAAGTAAAACAAAATGAATTAAAATGAAATCCTCCAAATAAATATTTCTGCATCTTCTTCTTGGGTGCTGAAGACCATCATCTCTGCCAAGTAATTTCAGAGGATTTTATTTACAATACATTTGCCAACATTTACATTCCTTCTATACTGTACAATTCAAACATTTATCTTCTCTCTAAACATTTCAAATTATTAAACATATTGTGCAAAATTCTTCATTGCAAACGTTCTCTGGTTCCCTAGAAGATCTGCATGAAGCTCACCAGAGGTGAGCATCTGCATAGCTGAATTGGCCATCCAATTATGAGGTCGCTGTGACACCCCAAAGAAGTTTTGTATATAATTACATGGTTTGTGTGTACACTGTATGTTTTCTTCTCTTCCATCGTGTTCTCATCATACACTAAACAATAATAATATACATTTCACATATGTCACAATAATAACATACATTCCCTGCTCTCTTCTTAAGAGAGATGTATGGATTGCAACATGTAATGTATTTCAATAAAACCTCCTCAGAATTATATGAAATATGTTATTTTCCTCCTCCAAAAGAAAACCTGTATTGAATTTGGATCCCAGAGTCAATCAGCTGGGGAAAATGGAATGGAAGATGGTTGAGGAACAATTTTCTTGGGTGCCCTACTTCTTCTGATACAATCACTGCAGCTGTTCTGTTGTTCAGTTCCAGATTCTCATAGTGTTTTCCCCCCTTCCCTAGAACAGGTGTCTAGTCTTCTTTCAAAGCAAAATAGGGCTAAAAATAAAATTGAAAGTACAACTGCCAAAAAGAGTGAGGAACTGGGGAAATGGGGGAAGCAGAATTCAGAATACATTTATATAAAACAACTATTTATGAAAAGGCAGTTGTTTTAGTTTGCATTGCTTCCCTGCCTTTTTTTTTAAAAAAAAGATAAAGGTGTTTTAGCAACTATTAATATTTTAATGCCTTTGCAATTCACCAGAGAGCTTCATATTCAATTAGTAAGAAAATTAGAAGTATTTTAAGTAAATAAATAAGTAAATAAATGTACTAATAGTTTTTTAAAAAGTATGTTTCATTCATATCCATTCACTAGTGATAGTGGGAAGAGTTAAGTTCTGCAAAAAGATAGATACAGCATCAAAAGCCTTATCCCCACATGCTTCCAACTAAAATTCCATTCTAAAACCTCAGCCACCGAAAGGATCCTGAAAAGAACTGAATTAGCCCTAATCAGAAATGAACTCCACAGAAAAAGATTCCTACTAGACCAAACCAACTGCGACCTACTCACTCTTCATCTCAAACTCAGCAATAAAATCCACCCAGCACTCTGCGACAAATCCAAACAACTAGCCCTCTGGAGAGGTGAAACAGAAACCTCCTACAAGACAGACACACACACCCCAACAAACTCCACACACTAGAAAAACAACAGAAGCCCAACCTCCCTCCACAGCAACTCATGAAACAAACAGTACACAACATATCAGACAAAACCCTCACCACAGCTGAAACCAATGTCCTTTCCAGAGGATTCAACTTTGCAGTCACCCCTAAACGCATCCCCACTGAAGACATCATATGCGGAGTTGAAGCTACACTCACCAAAATCAACCCAGATAAAGCCAATAAAATCAGACTTGCAGTCACCAACATCCTTTGCTCCAGTAATCCACCCAGAAGCAACTTACAGCAAAAAGAAGAAATAGCAATCACCAACCTGAGGAAAGACAACAATATAATCATTCTCCCAGCAGATAAAGGTAATACCACAGTGGTGATGAACACGTCTGACTACCAAGCCAAACTATTCAACCAACTCCAAGACCCCGCTTACAAACTTCTAAACACAGACCCCACCACCTACCTGGAAAAACACACCAAATCCAAAATAAAAACCTCTCCCATTGTGAAGAGATCCAGCAAAGAATCATCCCCAGAAAGAAATCTTCCAAACTCTATGGCCTCCCCATGATACACAAAGAAGGAACACCACTTAGATCCATAGTCAGCTCCATAGGCTCACCTCTACAGAATCTTGCCAAATTTCTCGCCAAACAACTCCAACCAGAATCCATCAGCTCACACATACAAAACTCACTCCACTTCATAGAAACAATAAAGAAACAAAACCTAAAACCCAGCAACCTACTGGTGAGCTTTGATGTCATATTCCTCTTCACCCAAGTGCCTATAAAAGAAGCCTTGACAGCTATCCAGAACAAACACAACCGCCCCCCAAACACATCCTGGACCTGACCAACTACTGCCTAACCATCACATACTTCATCCATATCACCCATCATCGCAAACTTATAAATGGAACATTTTGAAACTAATGCCTTAGATAAATCTGAACACAAACCCAAATTCTGGCTTAGATATGTTGATGACACTTTCGTGATTTGGCCACACAGGAAAGAAAAATGGGACAACTTCCTCACACATCTCAACAGCCTACATTCCAAAATACATTTCACTATGGAAATAGAAGGAAACAATCAACTTTCCTTTCTGGACAGCCTAATCTACAAAAACCCCAATGGCTCCATAGGACATACCATCTACTTAAAAAACACACACTAACCGCTACTTAAACGCACAATCCCATCACCACCCTGCACAGATCAACTCTGTAGCCAAAACCCTCATCTCCAGAACCAAACGCCTAGCCAACAACAACCACCTGAAAACTGAATTACACACTCTCACAAAACGTATTAATCTCCAACGGATTCCAAAGAAAAACAATTACCAACCTAATCCAAAGGGAGACTCCCTTCAAAAACTGAGACACAAAACAGGACAATGGCATCACCCTCCTCCCTTACATCAAAGGGACCACAGATAAAATCAGCAAAATTCTCCACAAAAACAATATCAAGATAGCCTTCAACACTGACCAAAAAATAGCCAACATCTTAAGAAAACACCAAAGACAAAATCCAGCTAGAAAACCAAGGAGTCTATGAAATACCATGCAAAATCTGCCCTGCAACATACAGGGGACAAACAAACAGGAGAATAAATGCACGCATCTCAGAACACAAGAACGTAGTAAGAAAAAAAGGAAAAACTTCCTCCCTTTTACAGCACCTTAAAGCTATAAAACATGAAATAAATTTTGAAGGAACCAAATTAATCTCCAAAACTGAACACTTCAACAAGAGAATAATAATGGAAGGTATTGAAATAGAGAAACACCCCCACAACATGAATAAACCTGACTATACCTCCTGCCTACCAGACATCTGGAAACCAGCCCTATTCAACAAAAAAGCCCCACCCAGGCCGTTACAGCACGAAGCAACAATGGACACACAGCCAGCACCAATCAGCACTAATCTACCAATCATGTTCCAACACAACCAATCATTCCACTTACTGAAACAAAGCCAGCACTCCACACATCCCCACCAAGATTTATAGAAAGACAGCAGCTCTGACCATGCTTTAATCCGAAAACGCCAGTCTGAAGATGGCGAGTAAGACCTCACCAAAACATTGCCAAGACAAGCAAGACAGGTGGCAGGTGGGATGGGGGAGAAATGAGATGTGTGGAGTGAGACGTGGCTCTTCTTGCTGTCACATCTCCACGCGCTCACCAGGCATGGCAGGCTTCCTCTGCAGCTTCCAAGCCAGGGCAGAGAGATGATGAAGGAAGAAACGTTCATCCCTGGGGATGAATCAGATGCTTCATTGGAGAAAGGAACCCACACCAGCCCAGGCTTCCTAAATCTCTTGCTCCCCAGATCATCCACCTTGCAAAGAAACCCCAACCTGATGCAAATGCTGCCTCCAGCCACCTCTTCTTCTTGGTGAAACTATGTTTTGAAAAGATGATCTGCAGCGGGGTGGATTTCCTATACATTGGCAGTGACGTCTCCTCACAGCACTTCTTCCGATGTCCCAGGTGCGAAGCAACATCCCATAAAGGAAGGCAATGGAAATCCATACAACTGGGGATATTGGAAGAAGCCTTGTGAGAAGACGCCGCTACCGATGTGCAGGAAATATCCCCCCTCTCCACTTTCAGATAGTCTTGTGGGTTGGCCGGAGAGGTCTTCAATGAACTTCGCTCTGACTGTATCTCTGCAGGCAGCAGTGTTGGCAGCATCTCCTCGCAAGGCTCATTCTTCCTTCTCTCTGGCTGATTCTCAAATATTTTCAAATAGAACACTGCCAAGAAAGGGAAGTATCTCTTCTCCCTCCCTTGCCAAACTTTGTGTGTAGGCGTAACGTTTCACAAAGCTCCTTAATCTGCGGCTGCTGGCTTCCTTGATTTGTGTTTTTTATACACATATCGACATACCCACCCTTCCTGGGAATGCCATTTCCCACTCCCAAGATTCCATTTTAAGGAAAGAAGAGTGCTGGGGCCACACTGGACATTCCCTCCCTGCCCTGACTCCTGTCAGCTTCAGCTTTGCTCCTGAAACCCTGCGGACCACTTCTCTGCTTGAGCTCAGCCAAAAAAGGGGGGGGGGCTGAGAGTAAGGGTGAGATGAAGCTGATTACTTCCCCTTTGCCACCTCTCCCAAAAGCAGTCTCAGGTGCAGCCACTTTTGCAGCAGGAGACTCAAGCCAGGATTCCGAAGGGTACTGTAGCAGCAGCTATCCACATTTTTTTTACCTTTATTTTGTCCCGATCCACATGGCTCACTAGGCCACATGGGTTGGGATGAAATAATGATTAAAAAATTGTGGATAACTGCTGCCACAGTATCCTTTGGAAGGCCGGTGCAAGGCCCGTGGGGTGCATCACTTGGCCTCCTGCTGTTTCTTGTGGCCGTAATTGATGGCAAAAGCAGCCACACTTGCTGGAGGCCACGGCCTAAGCAACACCCGCAAATCAACTGTTTTTTGAATGGCAGCCGGATTGGCTCAACTGATCCAATTAAGGAGCCGAGAAGCGCTGAGGTGACCGAGGAAGGGAAGGGCTTCCTTCTATACTTGCCACAGCACCCTTTCACTAGGCCTTATATTTGGGGGAGGATGTATATTTACATACACCTCAAAAACCAGGCAAAAACCAGGCCTGGGCTTATTAGCAGGACATGTCGTATTTTCGGGAAAACATGGTACTGTAGATTGGAAAAAAAATCAACCCTAAATATTAGTACATAGGGATAACATGTTCAAACAGCTGTCCAAAGTAGAAATCTGAATCTATTTCTAGATTCTATTTCTGTCTGGATCATTCCTTCAAACAGAATTTTTGAATCTTCTTACTGAATTGATTTGATGTCTCAGATTAAATTTCTTTTCCCTGAAATCACATATTTCAGAATATGGAAGAAGAACTAAAGGGTTAGTTACTCTCAATCTACATTGATGTAAACAAGAAAGAAGAATCAGTGGATGATGTCAGCAGCATGGGGGGGGGGGAAACACCCATGTCATTTTAAAGTTAATTACAGAGAAATAAAGCTAAAAGTAGTCAGTTGGAGTAGATTCATTAGACTTCAAGAAATAAGTTCTAAAGAACTTTAAGTGACAGATGGGGAGTATTCCTGAAATCTTAAATGGCCCACAAGACAAGGGTAGAAATAAAACAGTAATTCTGCAAAAAATATGATACTGAAAGCATAGGAACAAACAATCCTTGTGAACAGGAAAATAGGAAAAAAAATAAACGGTGCTTTATGGGTGAACATCAAGCTGAGAAAGAAACAAATAATCAAAAAAAGTATGTTCAGAGGACTGAAACCGTTGATAATTAAAAATAAATCCTGAAATGATTAAAATAATCAGCAATTTTAAAACTCAAGATGACATGAGCTAGCAAGGAATTCAAAATACATTAAATTTGGGATTTGGGAGGTATTTCTTAGGCAAAAGGGGAATGTTGGTCAAAGGTTTAGGGAAAACTGGAAATCAAATAATGGGGAAAACAGTGAAAATGGAGTTGCCTAACACTTTTTTTGTGAAAGCCTCATCCCACAAGAAGGAGGAGGAGGAGGAGGAGGAGGAGGAGGAGGAGGAGGAGGAGGAGGAGGAGGAGGAGGAGGAGGAGGAGGAGGAGGATATGAGAACAGGGAAGAGAAGAAAAAGGAGGAGGAGAAGAAGAAGAAGAAGAAGAAGAAGAAGAAGAAGAAGAAGAAGAAGAAGAAGAAGAAGAAGAAGAAGAAGAAGAAGAAGAAGAAGAAGAAGAAGAAGAAGAAGAAAAACACTGCTAAAGAAAGTGGGGTGTACACAACATTGGAATGATATAGTTATTGAAAGGAGTTTTCTCAAAGAAATTCAGGTTTTCAGGGCCAGGCACATTATACCCTAGGATTCCAGATGTAAAAACTTGTTAGGTTTATATGGAAGTGATAATCTATGAAAGAAAGACTGAGTACATCTTTATGTCTCTTCACTTATATCACTCACAAGATAAAATGATCCCTGAAACTCTTTCAGGGATCATTTTACCTTCTGAGTGATATAAGTGAAGAAACATAAAGATGTACTCAGTCTTTCTTTCATAGATTTCATAGATAGTAATAGTGCTCCCGACAGCATCTTGTATGGGCCTTAATTATCATGGTTAATATAATAACAGAATAACAGAGTTGGAAGGGACCTTGGAGGTTTTCTACTCCAATCCAGGAGAAATTTTCTGACAGTGGGAGCAATCAACTAATGCAACAGCTTGTCTTCAGAAGGTATGGGAGCTTCATCACTGGAAGCTTTCAAGAAAGACTGTGCTGCCATTTGTCAGCAATGGTGTAGGGTATCCTGCTTGAACTTTGCTGTCTGATGCAAATTTTCCTTAATTAATCTCTAGAGAAAAAAAAGGTCTCATTCAGGTTGATTCCTGAGTTCAGCAGAGGATTTTCATTAGGAAGGAAATGAGGAAAAACTTAGTATAAATTTATTATCGCTTTCAATGTACTCTAATTGGCATGCATTAAAATGAAATTTCGTTACATACAGCTCCCAAAGAGAAAGAGAGACTTCAGTTATGGTCACCACTAATATCAATCTCATGTGTTCTGGCTACAGAACTTTCTGGATACTTTTCCAAAACAAAGTTGGTCCTATGTGAAGATGATGTCCCAGAATGCAACTTGTACAATGCAATCAAGCAAGAAAAAAAAGAACTTAAGCCAAATAACACTGATCAAAGTTGAAAACAAAGAAAGACTGAAATGATTAAGAGCCTATTGGGAGAGGTATTCATTCCTTATTTTTCATATCATACAATATATGACTCCCCCCCCTTGAGAGTGCATATAATTCTGGTCCCTCCTGTTTCTTTCTTTTTGTCAATGACACAAGTCACTTTGTTTCAAACCTGGAGTGGTGTGAGGGGCTGCTCCATATGGATGGCCTCTGAATGGTTATCATTTTCCTTATGATGTGGTATTTACCACATATATTACGTCCTGCATAAATCATGCAGTAGTAGAGCCATAATTACAAGAAATGCTCATATTCTGCATTGTTCTCAGAAATTTCATTTGTAATGTATGCAGGATCACACTTTTGAAATGACTATACCTGTGGCCTCTCTCCCCAAACTAAAATCCCTTTGCCCTTGCTGACCCCTGAAATAAACAAATTAATGAAAAGGCAGCATCTAATCTCCAAGGGGGGGGTTATACTTGAATCCATCATGATTGCAGCAGTTTTATTTTGTGTATTTGCCTGCCTTCATTCTCTCCTTTTTAAAAGTCTTTTCCAGTCTTCTTTTTATCACTATAAGCAATGTTTTTTTCCCTTCCTGAGTCTTTTGATAGGGATACTCAGAGGTTTCAACTAGTTGTATTTTTAACAAGGTAAATTTAAGTAATTCCCCTCAAATTAATAGAACAATCTGCATTGTGTGGATGTGTATTCACAACAATACAATTTGAAAGGAAAAAGGCCATCGGAAGCAGAGTGAATTGCTTTTTTTTTAATGCTTCTTTTAAAAATAAAATAAAATTGCAGATTAGTGGAGCAATAAGATTCAACAAACCTCTTGATGAATACTTGTGAAATTGGAATAGGTCAGAAACAGGCCAAACTGTCAATTCTTAGCAATTGTTCAGTTTGTTTTTCAGTTTAAGCAATTAGACAGCATTCTTTTCTTCTTCCCAAGATGAATTTAATAAAATGTACAAATCATACCAAATATAAAGAACAATGATTAATTCCATTCCCCACTGTTTAATAAAAAAGCACACTTACAAGAAGACTGAATAGTACAAACTAAGAAAATAATAGAAAAGATGAAAGAAAGTTTGAGTTCAATATGTCACAAAACTCTACAATATTTGCAGCAAATGGCTAATACAATTACCTCTCTGAAAAATATTATTTCCTTCCAGGGGTACAGCAAATAGCTAATGATTTGTAATTGTAAATGAGTTTTCTGAACCATGTCTTATAATATACATTCTCATCGTCTATCTGACTAGCTTTATTTAGAATTACTTAGGCAACATTAGGGAAATATCATGAGAAGTCTCCTTGGTCAGATGCAGAGGGAATGCATTGCTTTAAAAATATATTATTGACTTTGATTGAATATTGGAAATATTTTCAGAGGAAGAATCAAAAAGCATATATTTTTTTGCAGAGATATATGTTAGTACCATAAATTCTCAGTGGATCAGAAAACATAAAGGGTACCTATGTAAAATATGCAAAATGTTCTTTACAGAGATAAATAAACAGTGAAACCTGAATCCTCTAATCAGGTTTAGGTCACTACAATGTAAAGAAGATGTTGAAAGCACTCTAGAGAGGTACAGAGAAGAGCAACAAAGATGATTAGGAATCTCGAAACTAAAACATATAAATAATGATTTCAAGAGATGGGTATGTCTAGTTTAATGAAAAGAAGTATTAGGAGAGACATGATACCAGTGTTTCAATCAGGGATGTGCAGTCACTAGAGGCAAGGGAGGCGGGGCCTCACCAGTCTCCTCAGGGAAAGGAAAGAATTTTAAATAATTTTTAAAAAATAATTAAAGCCAGGGTAGTTGCTACCAGATTTCAAGTCACAGTGGCTTGGTGTCTGCTCTCAGTATTAACTAGGAGGAGGCCAGAGAACTAGGAGCCTCTTTTGCATAAGGAATTTTTCGCCTTTTAGGAGTTAAGCAAGGGTTAACAAGCAAAGAATTCCTTATGCAAATGAGGCACGTATTCTCTCGCCTCCTGTAGAGAGCATTTTTAGAGGCTTTTTAGAGTTCTCTGGGAGCAACTAGCTCAGTCTGACTTCAGAGCTCTGGCTTTTCAAGGGGGGAGGGCAAGGCAGGGAGAAGCAGAGTTGAAATCATCTCTGAAACAGCTGGAAAAGGTTCGTGTGGGGAGGGGGGAGGAATTCAAAAAGTTTGAACGGAAGGCAGCAGGGGAAGCGGGGTATGGCAGGGGAGCTGCTTTCAAGCCTTTGGAAAATATATCCAAGCCAACTTCTGTGTTTGTGTTTGAGAGTGAGTGAATGAGAGAGGGATCGAAGTTCTCTGTGTGCGTGTGTCTGTTTGAGAGAGGGGGGAGGGAGGGAGAGAGGAAGGAAGGAGGGGGAGGGAGAAGAAAAAGAATGGGAAAACTTATTTTGCAAGGGGGAAAAATGCTGTTGCTTTAAATCGGAACTGAGCATGCCTGGCTGTGGAATTCTGGGAGTTGAAGTCCACAAGTCTAAAAAAATTCCTCACCAGGCCTAAAGCTGACTGCACGTCACTGGTTCCAATATCTAATGAGCTTCCACTCATTAGAAGAGGAGTCTATCTATTCTTCAAAGCACCTGAAGGCAGGAGAAGAAGCAATGGATGGAAACTAATCAAGAAAAGAACCAATCTACAACTAAGGAGGAATTTCCTGACAGTTAGAACAATTAATCAGTGGAATTACTTGCGCTCAGAAGTTGTGGGTACTTCCAACACTGAAAGTTTTTAATAAGAGATTGGACATTTATCTGAAATGGTACTGGATTTCCTGCCCGAGTTTGATTAGAATACTTCCAAGGTCCCTTCCAATTCTGTTATTCAGTTATTATTCAGTTACTTTGCTATATCATGCAATACTTTCATAAATGCTTTATCTTCCTAGGATTCATTCTTAAGTCTTGCCTTACTAATCACTTCTGCTTCAAACTATTTCTCCAATAATTTTTTTTCAGTTGTCCATCTGAGGTTTATCTCCTGGGCCAAAAGATTAAAATGGATGGAGAACCAGTATCGTCAAGTGGTTAAGTTGCTAAGACACAATGACAGTCCCTCCCCGCCAACAACACTGTCAAACTATTTACTACAACTGCATTACGATTCTTCTTCTCATACTTCCTATTTCAAACAACAATAACCTTGTTATTTGTATCTTTACAATTTATATTGTTTTATTTAGTTTCCTAGTATGATTTGGATTGCTTATAAGTATCCTATGACTATGACTAAGTGTTGTACCTTACGATTCTTGATGAATGTATTTTTATGTACACTGAGAGCTTATGCATGGAAGACAATTTTGTTTTGTTCAATCACACTTGGCTAATACAGAATTCTAATTCTAAGTTGCTAGCCTAGAAACTAGAAGAATGTGAATTCTTGTCCCATTTTAGGCATGAAAACTGGCTGTGTGATTTTTGGCCAATTATCAGGTCACTGTGAGTTCTAGTCTCGTTTTAGGAATGAAAAATGGCTGGGTGACTTTAGGCCAATCATTCTCTCTGTCACCTCAATCCTCTACAGAATAGAGAAAATAGGAAGTTGAAGTAGAATTACTTCAACTGGCCTTGAGTTATTTATAAAAATAATAGCTTGATATAAATAAAAAATAATTCCTGAGACTTCGTACCTATGAAATGATTGAGTTTCTAACATGGGAAAATGCCTGTGGCTTTTCTTTTTCTACATATGTATAGGTTTTCTTAGAGGGAAAGTCTTATTTATTTATCTAACAGTATTTTAACTTGGAAGAGTCTGGGTGCCCTACAGCAACAAATATAAATTGTGATTAAAAAACAGCAAAAATAAATAAATACAAATTTAAGAAAACTGCCCACAACCAGTTGACTGGGACAAAAGATCAGCTGAAATGAAAGTGTGTCAAGTTCTTTCCAAAATTGTTAGCAAAATGAGGATCATATGTACTTCTGAGTATAGTCTGTAGCAACTGATCCAAAGATAGAGGATGTAATTAGGTGGTAAATTACTAGGTGGCAATGACCTTCATCTAGTACAGTGTTTCTTAACCTTGGCAGCTTGAACACAATGGTAAGGGGATTCTGGGAATTGAAGTCCACGTATTATGAAGTCCACATAGAGCTGCAGTGTCTCAGGGGTTAGAATGAAGTACTGCAGGCTACTTCTGCTGACTGCCAGCTGCCTGAAATTTGGCAGTTCAAATATCACCAGGTTCAAGGTTGACTCAGCCTTCCATCCTTTCGAGGTGGGAAAAATGAGAACCCTGATTGTTGGGGGCAATATGCAGAATCTGTAAACCACTTAGAAGGGCTGTAAAGCACTCTGAAGCTGTATGTAAATCTAAGAGCTATTGCTATCTTGCAAGCTTTCCAGGTGAGAAATACTGGTCTAATGGGTGGTGTCAGATTTATCATATAGACATTATATTCTTATTGAACAGACATACTCTTTGACTGGCAGGTCCCTCAAACCTTCCATGAAAAAGAAGATGAGCAAAAAGAGTTGATTTCCATGGAAAATATGCAACCCTCCAAATACTGTGGAGCTGCTGAAGTTGTAATTTATCAACTTTGGGAAGACTGTTAGTTCTCCATCTCTGCATCATAGCACCAGCATTTAATTACCCTAGGGATAAAAGTATAAGCCAACTGTCTTCCTCAGAAAGACAGGCAAAATGTTGATATAAAAAAGGAAAAATCCTATTTATTATTCTCCTTAGCAGGTTTGGCATGGATAAGTAATGCTTGTGAAATACTGCATGTACTTTACCTGTTTACCACAAATCTGAAGTGGCACACACATTTGCGATGACTGCTTGTGAGAATACAGTCCATTGAAGCATGGTAAATGTGGCACTTTTTGCACGAGAGCCATTTTCTAGTTCTGTCAGGAGATGAAAAATGAATGCATCAATTATATTACAGCTGTTCTTAGATAAACTGGCATGTTAACAGGTCTCCTGTGGCCTTTCCTATCTTAGTGATAGAATCATGAACAGGCTTGCTTGTTACTTCAAGCCAACTTCAATTGGAGCAGATATGCCCCTGAAGAGTCTTATCACGTATGTTAAGTGGCTTATCATTTGTCAGGTTTAAACAAAGCTTTAGTAAATCTTGTAGATTAAAAGTTAAAACATTTTAAGTACACTTTCCCATGCAGGATTTTTTCAACTTTCCAGCTTACTTGATAGAAAGCCAAGTTGATTTCTTTTGGGAAATAATATTATCAGGAATAAATTAACAGAATAACAGAGCTGGAAGGGACTTGGAGGTCTTCTAGTCCAACTCTGCTCAAGCAAGAAACCCTACACCATTTCAGACAAATGGTTGTCCAATCTCTTCTTTAAAATCTCCAGTGTTTGAGCACTCACAATTTCTGGAAGTAAGTCATTCCACTGGTTGTTGTAACTGTCAGGGAATTTCTCCTTAGTTCTAGATTGCTTTCTTCTTGATTAGTTTCCATACATTAGTTTCCATTTCATCCACAATCAGTTTAAAGTTCTTAACTGCACTGCATATTGTTTTTATTAGGAGACTGATTGGGACAAATTTGTATGCAGAGGAGATAAAATCAGGTGTGCACCTCAAAAAATGTTTGATCTTTTTGTGCCCCACAGTTATCTCCCAAAGATATACAAAGGCAAAGCTTTTGGTGGACAGCAGTAGCAGCACTCATAATAGGAATATAATTAGAATAGGAACTCAGAAACATCCTGTTAAAAGTCAGTGGTAAATAACTTCTATAAAGATGGTTCTTGATTTACAGTCATTTGTTGGTGACTGTTCAAAGTCACAGCTGTATTGAACAAAGTGACTTACAATAGATCCTGGCACTTATGATTGTTATAACATAGTCCCCATAGTCACAAGATCAAAATGTATGGATTAGTGCATATATTTATGATAACTGCATCATATTGCCCTCATGTGACTATCATTTGAGCTATGGTGGTGCAGTGCTTAGAATGCAGTAATACAGACTACTTCTGCTGACTGCCAGCTGCCAGCAGTTTGGTTCTCACTGACTCAAGGTTGACTCAGCCTTCCATCCTTTTAAGGTGAGTAAAATGAGGACCCAGATTGTTGGGGCAATAGCTTGACTCTGTAAACTGCTTAGAGGGGGCTGTAAAAGCACTGTGAAGTGTTGCTATTGCTCTTTGTGACTTTCCCAACAGACTCATGACAAGCAAAATCAATAGGGGGAAAGTGACCTTGCTAAGTGATTACATGGTTCACTTAACTGAAGTGACCAACTATGGCAAAAAATTATTTTAAAACAGGAGACAACTGACTGACAATTGTGTGATTAAACAGTGGAAATTCTGGCCCCAATTGTGGTCATAGCAATAGCATGTAGACATATGCACCGCTTTACAGTGCTTCACAGTCCTCTCTTAGCAGTTTACAGAGTCAGCCTATTGGCCCCAACAATCTGGGTCCTCATTTTACTGACATCAGAAGGATGGAAGGCTGAGTCAACCTTGAGCCATCAGAACCAAACTCCTGGCAGCTGGCAGAATTAGCCTGCAATACTGCATTCTAGCCACTCTGCCACCATGGATAATAATGAATCTGTGGAAATTGCTAACACATGATGCCTGATGGCCACTAACCTGGAGAACTTTAAGAGAGGATTTGATAAACTGGATCTTTCAATCCAACACGCTTCACAAGGTTGTTACTGTGGAGAAAATAGGAGAAGGAAGGTATGTGGGATATATTTGCCACCTTCACTATTTTTTTAAAATAATAAAGATAGGGAATAAACAAATAAGCCAATAAATAAATGCATTCATGATGAATAGGTCTAGCAAAGGTTATTACACAGAGGTCAATTTTACCTCTGTGTTAGGGGAAGCATTCCCTTAATTAACGTTGTAGAGGAGCAATTTTGGGCAAAGTCTATGTCTCTATTTCCTTCTTAACAAAACACTAGTGATTAAATGTTAGTTAAAATGTTGGAAATTCTAATCACAAGTGAACCTTGCCCTGATCCAGGACTGTCCATGTTCTTATAGAGCCATGATGGCAAACCTATGGCACATATGCCAGAGGTGGCATGCAGAGCCATCTCTGTGGGCACATGCGTTATCACCAGCTGCTCTTCTGGTTTCTGGCATGCACAAGTGAAATGACAAGCTGATCTTCATGCGTACCGGAGCACCAGACACCTGAAGACCAGCTGGTTGGTGTGAATACCCATGCTGGCTACTGGTCTTCAGGTTTCCGGCTCTCCGGCATGCATGAAGAACAGCTGACTGGCACACATGCATGCCACGAAAAACATGTGCACCAGCCAGCTGGTCTTTGGGTTTTCAGAGCTCTGGCACATGCAAAGACCAACCAGTGCCCATGTGCGTGCCAGAAACCAGAAGACCAGGGCTCCGGCATGAGCATGCTTTCCAGTTTGAGCACTAGATGCCGAAAAGGTTCGGCATCACTCTTATACAGGGATCCATATTCTTTGTTCAGTATTTCTTAAGTTCAGCAACTTTAAGATGCATGGATTCCCAGAATTCTCCAGCCAGGCCATTATCTTAAACAGTGACATGCAGTCAGGGGAGGCAGGGGAGGCACAGCCTCACCACTGTCAATCATGAAAAGGAAAAAAAAAAGTAAACCGGAAAAGGTGAGTGTTGAGGTTAGGCTAGCTATCTGCTGCCTCATCGTGAACGACTGCCTGTTTAAAAAAGCCTCTAAAAAAGCACCCTCTACTATGAGGCAGGAGAACTGCATGCCTCATCTAGTCTGACTCTTTAGGTGCTCAAGCAGAGTTAAGCGAGGGTTAAAAGCCTAAATAATCCCGAGGTAGTTGAGGCACGCAGTTCTCCTGCCTCATAGTAGAGGGTGCATTTTTTAGAGGCTTCAACTCTGTCTTTCTGTTTAAAGCTGCAGCATTGCACTCACTCTTCCTCCTCTTTTTCTCCGTTTCTGATGCCCCCTACCCCCACCCCACACTCCCTCTTTTTCTTCAAATTTCCTTTTTTTTTCTTTTTTCTTTAATAAATGCAATTCTCAGGCATTCTCTTCTCTCCCGCGACACCCCACTGACTAAAGCACTTTCTTTTGCCTGCCTGTGCTTACAGCAAAGCTCAGACGGGTGAAAGAAAGTGCTTTAGTCAGTGGGGTGTTGCCGGGAGAGGAGCCACTTAGGCGTTTTCTTCCCCAATGGGTGGGCAGTGTTGGAAGACAGACTGAGAAGCCCAGTGGAGTGCTTTGTCTTTCATGGCGACTCGGGAGAGGGTGGCTGTGGTGGTGCTCCGCTTCCCAGGCACGTGGGTTGCCCGGAAAAAGTGCATGGAAAAGCTTCCTCTTTCTGGTGTAGAAGCCGGAGAAGCCACAACCTCTTCGGCCACGGATTTGCTCGGAGAGCGGCTGGACTTTCCACAGTAAAGGTGCTCCACCACCACACGGCCGAGAACCCGAAGTTTCTGTTGGAGAAGAGGGAGAGGCGTGAGAGGGCACACTGTTAGTGCCAAAGATGCCACTGCCTCAAAAAGCCGCTCTTCAAGAAAATGGGTTTGTTGCCCTTGCTTGAGATACCAGGCATCACCTTCCCTCAGCCCCTTGGTTGTGTGTGGGGGGGGGGAGGAGAGAGGCAGCCTTCCTTCCAGCCAGAGCCTTCCTTCGTCCCTTCTTCCTTCATGCTTGGCAACTCTGAGGCACACTGTTGGTCAAGCGAGAGTAGAGGGAGGGGGGTTTTCTTAACTGCCCGGCAAAGGCATGAAGCTGAGCCGCCCCGTTCCCCTCCTCTGCCAGCTTCCTGCCCTGCCGCAGAAGGTGCTTTCCAATGAGCGGTGCATGACCCAGCCAGATGCGGAGCCGAAGCGCCTGTTAATGGCTAGGTGGCTAAGCCGAAGGGGAGAGGCAGGCCGGTGGCTGCGGTATAGTGGGGACTCCTGTCCCCTGGGCGAGATCCCGCACCCATCACACAGGCTCCCCCACTGGCTGACCAGAGCTTCTTCATGAATTGCACCCTATAGCCTGCCTTTTCTATAGGGCTTAGCCAGCTATGGATATAGCAATAGCAATAGCAGTAGACTTATATACCGCTTCATAGGCCTTTCAGGCCTCTCTAAGCGGTTTACAGAGAGTCAGCATATTGCCCCCAACAATCTGGGTCCTCATTTTACCCACCTCGGAAGGATGGAAGGCTGAGTCAACCCTGAGCCGGTGAGATTTGAACCGCTGACCTGCTGATCTAGCAGTAGCCTGCAGTGCTGCATTTAACCACTGCGCCACCTTGGCTCTTGGCTCCTGTTGGATTCCACAAACCTTGCTTCCCATAATACAGGAGCCAGTCAGGGTTTTCCTGGGCAAAAAGCCAGCCTGTCTAGAGTTGGTTTCCTATAAGCGTGTGATTCTGAAAGTTCCTTTTTTCCATGGTCCTATAATTCCTTGACTTTTAAGAGCTGGAGTGCACTTTTCATTTCAGCCCTATTATGGCCTCTCCTTTCCTGAGGGCCTCAGAGATGCTGGTTTCAACTTCTCGATGAACACTGCAAATTTTTAAAGGAGCTAGGTCATCCTTGCAACTCTGAGAAGGGCGCTCTGTTGCCCAAATCTGTTGCTCTGAAAACAGTTGTCTTCCCCGTGGGAGAAAGCACGGGAGCCTGAAATGAGTCCTCTCTTGAGAGCAGAGCGTTGGGGAAAGCAATGTGTAGCTTCCTTGCCTCAATAAAACTACGTTGAAACTTAAATACCTGTAGAGAAATAACAGTAGAGAAAGTGAGCTCAGGTGGGCGAAAGAAAGTGCTTTAGGCTCAGGTGGGTGAAGGAAAATGCTTCCCTGACTAAAGCACTTTCTTTCACCCGCCTGAGCCTAAAGCACTTTCTTTCGCCCACCTGAGCTCTGCTGCAGACATCAGTGCCTCACCAGCCATAAACCTCACCGCACGTCACTGATTCTTAAAGTTGCTGAGACTGAGAAACACTGTTTTGGATACTGGAAGAAGACAGTGGGGAACCACTTCTAGCTGTTGACAAGAAGACAACATGGTTATGGATATATATCTTCTGCTTTTCTACAAATTTATTTTATTTTATTTCAAGTAAATTGCATTCTGGCTATAACTTTTATGAGAATCCTATAATTAACTCTGCAACTACCTCTGAAATTGGACAGAGAGTTTGCCCAACAGTAACCATATTGAATCCTGTGGGATTATCCTCTGACCACATTGCTCTAATATATAAGAGAATAAGTATTAATAAAATACTGCATCTTAGCCAACTGAAATGCAACTTAAACTATTAGTAAGAATTGCAAACCAGAATTCAATGTTAGAATGAATCAGGAAGTTCATGAGAAAAAGGGGTAAATATCCATTGGCTTGTGTTTTTTTTTTTTTATTCTGTGTTTAGCTAACTTTCCCTAAGAAGCATTAAAACATTGAACTTGGATTATCATCTCCTTTAGATGTAAAATCAAAAAATTTGTCATACGAATGTCTAAAGGGGAATTTAAAATAGTGAAGATGGCAGTGAAAACTGCACAATAAAATGTACCTGTGTATTTCACTTAAAATAGGGGAAGGCTTCAATTATTAAAATGGGGAAAGGCTACAATTGTTTGGTTACTTGTTGCCAAAGCTTGTTACTTGTTCATCTTGCTTGTATTTTCATTTCAATTCTCTGGAATGTTCATTAGTTGTCAATGCTCAATCATGTTTCAGTACTGGCTTCAGTACTTTCTCCACAAAGATTCTTATTGGTGGATCACAAGTCCTTCTGGCATGATTAATTAGATCTGCCCAACTTTTAAGATATGTGGATTTAAACTCTCAGGATTATAAAATGACTAGGAAACATGACTGCGGAATTCTGGGAGTTGACTTCCACATATTTAAAGTACCCAAGTTTGAAAAACATGGGACTAGATACGGTTTTAGTTAAAATTAGTTGCAAGCCCTCCAATCATCTCCAAGAAGCTATGAATGCTGGGAATTTTGGAAAAGCACTCGGGACCTATCAAAAAAGTTGTTTTAACTTAATCAAAAACACAATAGATAGCCCCTTATACCAGTTGTGGTATAACCACAACTGGTATAAGGGGCTTTTTTCACTGCAAAGCAAAGCAGTTCTTAAATGAGTCATGCCTGATTTTATGATCTTTTTAATTAGAGTTGTTCAGTGAATCACCATAATTGTTAAATGAATCATACAGTCGTTTAAGCAAATCTGTTTTTGCCCATTGAATTCACTTGTTGAAAACTAGCTGGGAAGGTTGGTGACTTTAGGATGCTGCAACCTTTGTAAAGACACACACTAATTGCCATGTGCCTGAATTATGATCATGTGACCATAGGGATTCTGAAACAAGTATAAATGCAAATACTGGTTGTTAATTAGTTTTTTCAATGCCACTCAGAGGTGGAATGCTGCCAGTTTGAACCAGTTTGGGCGAACTGGTAGTGGCAGCAGCGTGAGGCTCCGTCCATTCACCCAGACATCATCAATTCTGTGCATGCCCAGATGCACATGTGCTCCCGCTACCGAACCAGTGGTGAAGAAAATAGGATGCCATTACTGGTGCCATTGTAATTTTCAACAGTTACTAAACAAATGGTTGAAAGTTGAAGACTTTCTGTATATTAAATGGAAGGGGATTTTGAACTGTCTTACACATTATTGACTGTTGTGGTAATATGAGGTGCTGAACCTGCCATTCGTGTGTGAAAAAAAACATCATTTATATGTCACATTCTTGGAATTATGAGAAACCAATTGACTACAGGAAGAATGGGAATATTAACCAAACCATATTAACTGATTTCAGTTTTTCCTGTAGGGAGTATGCATAGAATTGTGTAGATGTAAGGCTCAACATACTACAGTTCATTTAGTGACTGTTCAAAGTTAAAACAGAAAAAGTGCCTTATGACCATTTTTCACCTTTATTACCATAGTCCTCATAGTCATGTGATCAAAATTTGGATGCTGGGCATATTTATGATGTTGCAGTATCCTGGGATCATGTGATCACCTTTTGCGACCTTTTGACAAACAAAGTCAGTGGGGAAGCCAGATTCACTTAACAATCTTGTAACTAACTTAGCAACTGTAGTGATTCATTTAATAATTGTGACAAGAAAGGTTGTAAAATGAGAAAAAAATCCACTTAACAACTGTCTCAGCAACATAAATTTTGGGCTCAATTGTGGTTATAATTCAAAAACTACCTGTATTAAGCCATCCTGCATCAGAATAAACCAGAGGTGGGTTGCTCCTGGTTCGGCCCAAATCGAGCAAACTGGTAGGAGGCTCCGCCTACCCATCCAGATGCTTCTGTGCATGCGCAGAAGTGTCACATGTGCACGAGCGAACCAGTAGTAAAAAAAATGGAAACCCACCACTGGAATAAACATGTAGAATTAGAACGTGGCAAAGTCTTGTTAGCCTAAAAATTTTATTTATATATATATATATATATATATATATATATATATATATATATATATATATATATGTATATGTATATGTATATGTATATGTATATGTATATGTATATGTATATGTATATGTATATGTATATGTATATGTATATGTATATGTATATGTATATGTATATGTATATGTATATGTATATGTATATGTATATGTATATGTATATGTATATGTATATGTATATGTATATGTATATGTATATGTATATGTATATGTATATGTATATGTATATGTATATGTATATGTATATGTATATGTATATGTATATGTATATGTATATGTATATGTATATGTATATGTATATGTATATGTATATGTATATGTATATGTGTGTGTGTATACACATACACATACATACACATACATACACATACATACACATACACATACATACACACACATATACATATTCACACACACACATACACAGAGAATCTGATATAAAAATATTTCTGATGAATGCTGCTTCAGCTGAACATTACAAGGGCAGAGATGTTAATGAGAATCTCTCTCTTTTTTTAGGAAGAAGTAAGAAAAAGATGTGGAGAATCAAGCAAAGACACAAAATGAAGAGATTCCAGTTGTGGGATTGTGTCTCTGACATATAGAAGACAGAATTATTCTGTGAGAGACGATAACAATAAAAAGAAAAGTTGGAGACCAGGATCAAACCGTTGCAATGATAAGGCTTGGACACCCAAGATAAGAGCAGCAGAGTAGTGTGGTGTGTTAATGCTAGATTAGATAAAGGGTCAAGAGCTTTTGAAATACATCAAGGAGGATGAGGACTAGAGAGAAATCACAGGCTCTTCTACCTGAAGAAGATAAAAATCAAGTTGCCAACAAAATGCTCCAACTGCTTATATCATTTTCGGTTATTTTACATTTCTCTTCAACCAGAAAGAGAGGAGAAAGAAAATAGGCTATGAAAGCAGCCTAAAGGGCTTACTCATGCTGAGTTAATCTCTGAGCCTTTGCAGATGAACAGGTACCATACCATGATCCAACTTTTCCTAACACTCTTTAAAAAGCAATCTGATTGGTACAATATTATTATTATATTTGTACTTTCTCCGATAGCTTGGCGTTCGGAACACTACTCTCTGTGAGGAATGCCACAGAAATGCTTTGGAATCTAGCCAGGTTATCAAATGACTTTGTCAGCACAGGGATTACAAGCAGAAGTTTTTGGAATCCTGCCGGGCATTTCAAAGTTGATCTCTTTATCCACTGTGATGGCAAAGTAGCTACCATTTTCTTTTCTGTTTTGTGGTCATATGGCCCAGTGGAGTAAGTGCCATGAGAGGCAAAGCCGCTTAGTAAAAGGTCAAATATGACCCTGGCTTAAATATTAAAAGAGACAAGATGGAAAGTGTTTTATGCTATCTTGCCCAATGGTTATAGTTCCTCCTATAGTCTGGCCCTCCATATCCTCCATATTGCAGACTCTTTATAAAATGGGGATTCAAGTCTAGTTAAACTTTGCAAGTAGTTCAAGCCACCCAGAGGTGGTATTCAGCAGATTATGACCTGTTCAGGAGAACCGGTGGTGGAAATGTTGAGTAGTTTGGAGAACACATCTCTGACTGCCCCTCCCCCACAACTATTCTCTGCCTCCCAAGTTCCAGCTGATTTGGAGGAAATGGGGATTTTGCAGTATCCTTCCCCTTCCATGCCCACCAAGCCATGCCCATAGAACGGGTAGTAAAAAAAATTGAATCCCACCACCGACGCTACCATATATTCCACGAGAAAAAAATAATATCAAAAGCACTAGCATTAGGATTTACAGTGGAAAGAAAGACATTTATAAAGGAAGATCAGCTATACTCTAACTTGGAGGTACAGTACGCTTTGGGGGCGCAGTGGTTGGAATGCAGTATTGCAGGCTAATTCTGCCGACTGCCAGCACTTTGATCCTGACTGGCTCAAGATTGATTCAGCCTCCAATCCTTCTGAGGTTGGTAAAATGAAAACCAATATTTTTGGGGGGAGGGGAGCAATATGCTGACTATGTAAACCACTTAGACAGGAGTGCAAAAGCACTATGAAGTGGCATATAAGTCTAAGAGCTATTTCTATTGCTATTCATGAGATTCAATACTGAAGGCAGATTAACTAATTCCCATGGGGTAGAGCATGCTCCCTTACAGAATGGAGTATCACTAATCCTAAAAACCTACAATAGATAGATAGATAACTGTCCTTTTCCATCTGGCTGTATTTAGTTAATCAAAAGAATACTGTAAGAGATGCCATTGACTTCCTGCCTACAGGAGACTCAGTGCTGCCACTTGTGTGCTGGACCCGTGTCCTTCTTGGTTAGTCTCGGCTTCCCAGGAGGTGACACGAGGCTGGCTCCAGGCGATTAACAATGCTTCGTTGAGAGAGCGGTTCTTTCCCACCGCCTTGAAGGAGGCGGTGGTGAGGCCCCTCCTTAAGAAGCCTTCTCTGGACCGAGCTTCTTTAGCCAACTATCGTCTGATCTCCAACCTTCACTTTGTAGTGAAGGTTGTTGAGAGTGCGGTAGCACGTCAGCTTCCCCAGTCCCTGGATGAAGCTGTCTATCTGGATCCATTTCAGTCGGGTTTCAGTCCCGGATGCAGCACGGAGACGGTCGATGATCTCTGGTGGGCCCGGGACAGATGCTGCTCCTCTATCCTGGTCCTATTAGACCTCTCAGCGGCTTTCGATACAATCGACCATGGTATCCTACTGCAACGGCTCAGAGGGTTGGGAGTGGGGGGCACCGTTTTACACTGGTTCTCTCCTCCTACCTGTCAGATCGGTTGCAGTTTGCGTTGACTGGAGGGCAGGGATCGACCCCGAAGCGCATCACTTGTGGGGTGCCCCAGGGGTCGGTTCTCTCACCCCTCCTGTTCAACATATATATGAAACCACTAGGTGAGATCATCCATGGTTTTGGGGTACGGTATCATCAATATGCTGATGATACCCAACTTTTCATCTCTACCCCAATCCCAAACGATGCCCTCGACGTGATGTCCCGATGCCTGGAGGCTGTGCAGGAGGAACAGGCTCAAGCTTAATCCCTCCAAGACGGAGTGGCTGTGGTTGCCGTCATTCTGATTTGTGCATCTTGTTCCATCTGTGATGATAGGGGGAGAAATTTTAGCCTCCTCAGAGAGGTCCCGCAATCTGGGCATCCTCCTGGATATGCGGCTTAGTTTACAAGAACACCTGACAGCTGTGACCAGGGGGGCCTTTTACCAGGTTCGCCTGGTACATCAGTTGCATCCCTTTCTGGATCGGGATGCTCTGTGCACAGTCACTCATGCCCTCGTCCTTTCTCGCCTGGACTACTGTAATGCTCTCTACATGGGGCTGCCCTTGAAGAGCACCAGGAAGCTTCAACTGGTCCAGAATGCGGCTGCACGGGTTATCATGGGGGCACATAGGTGCTCCCATGTTACACCCCTTTTAGGCGGCCTGCACTGGTCTTCCGGGTGCGATTCAAGGTACTAATTATGACCTTTAAAGCACTCCATGGCTTAGGCCCAGGGTACCTGCGAGACCACTTACTGCCACCGGTAGCCTCCCAACGTCCAGTGCGATCCCGGAGAGTTGGCCTCCTCAGGGTGCCGTCGGCCAGACAGTGTCACCTATCGACCCCCAGGGGGAGAGCCTTCTCTGTGGGAGCACCTTCCATCTGGAATGAGCTGCCCCTGGAGCTTCGTATAATCCCCGACCTCCGGTCCTTCCGACAAGCCCTAAAAAGTTGGCTTTTGCAGCAAGCCAGCCTAGCCTGAACAAAACAAAATAAATTATTGATAATTGTTAATTTTAATTTGATTTTTTTTAAAAAAATGTTATTATCAATTCTAATTGGGTTTGTTTGGGATATTCTATTTAATTTTTTAAAAAACTTTTGTATTATGTGTTTCTTTTAATGTTGTATGCCGCCCCTGAGTCCTTGGGAGAAGGGTGGCATATAAATCTAATAAATCTAAACCTAACCTAAACCTACAAAAGTACATCTCCAGGAAGGGTAAAAATCTCCATGGGCAGATTTTCCATATTTGAACAAGAGGGCTATTCTCAAATTCACTTGGTGTCAAATATTTTTTTTAAAAAAAAATGCAGTTCAAAATGATCATAACAGGGTCCATCACATTGTATTAAAGTTATTTTTAAAAAATTAGAATGTATTTTGAAGGGAGGGAATGCACTGGCAAGTATCTTGGTTGCTGGATGCCCCAATGGGATGTTTGGTTAATGCACTTGCAACAAAACAAACATAAAATTTGTTGAAGGAGATTTTACCACATAGATATGCAGAGTTTTGGCAACAGAGTTTTAAAGTTCATTGGGGACAATTTGCAGGCAGACATGGAATTTGAACAGAAAAAAAAGATGGGTCCTCTGCCATATAAAAACAGGATTTTATTAAACTTTACAGAACATTGAAAATGTTCAGTAGAACTTTTAAAAATAACATTGCTTTTGAGTCTCTTATTAATGTTTAAAAGTGCATAGACATATTCTTTAGACTTGAAGATACTTTCAGTTAGGTGAGCTTTTAGGAGTTTCTTCCCTCTTTCCCCTCCATCATGCAATGAAATATTGCAAGTTGTGGTAAGTTTCCAGTATCAACAAAAGAGAAAAAAAAATGGCTTTGTATAGATTTCAGACATTAACATATTGTAAGAAATTCATGAAGGATTGCTTCAAGATGCAAATTTTGCTGCATTTTTAACTGTAGCTTTGATTGTAGATACCAAAGGTAAACTAGAACTTTCCAAAATGTTTTTGGAGAATTTTTGGAATCAACTATAGGCAATAACACTGAAGATTTCAAGGACTAATAAACAATTAAAATCAGAGGTTTTTTTTTTTTTTTGCTTTGGATTAATTTAATAAGTAGCTGGAAAAAATAAGGGACATATAACATATGTCTTTATGTATAACAGCTACAGCAAGCTACAGCATTTATTGCATGCTTAAAGATAGAAACATTTTAATGTTTATATATAAAATATGCTTATATATTATAAAGACCTGAATACAACAAGACCAACATACCTATACCGGTGAAAATCTATGAAAACAAATATATGTTTTCGTAGATTTTCATGGGTATAAGTATGCTGGTCTTGTTGTATTTGGGTCTTTTCCCATGTAAGATTGAGATTTTCTTGGCAATGTTTCAGCGAGGTCTCACTTCCCATTTTCAGGCTGGTGTTTTCGGCTTCGTGTTTGTGTGAGTTAAGCATGGTCGGAGCCGTCGTCTTTCTATAAATCTTGGTGGAGGTGTATGGAGTGCTGGCTTTGTTTCAGTAAGTGGATTGATTGCAATATAGCAATAGCAGTAGACTTATATACCGCTTCATAGGCCTTTCAGGCCTCTCTAAGCGGTTTACAGAGAGTCAGCATATTGCCCCCAACAATCTGGGTCTTCATTTTACCCACCTCGGAAGGATGGAAGGCTGAGTCAACCCTGAGCCGGTGAGATTTGAACCGCTGACCTGCTGATCTAGCAGTAGCCTGCAGTGCTGCATTTAACCACTGCGCCACCTTGGCTCATTGGTTGTGTGGTTGTATCATGATTGGTAGATTGGTGCTCATTGGTGCTGTCTGTGTGTCTGTTGGGTTTTTTTCTTGTATTGTAAAGGCCTGGGTGGTGGGTGGGATGCTTAAAGGTAGAAACATTTAACTTTACCCATGCTGGAAAAATGGATAACAAAGATAATTAAATTTGCTGAGATGATCAAGAAGAGGACAAATATTTTTAATTTACTAGTTTGCTTTGGGGTAAGATTTTTAAAATTCAAAATTTAAAATAAACTTTAATTAAAATCTTAGGCAAACTCTCTCATGGTAAGCAGTTGTTAAAATGGGTAGAAATAAAAAGGAATTCAGAATTGGTTAGAAATTCTTCATGATGCGCTGTGCTGGTTACTGATTCAAGTGTGCTTATAAGCTTTGATTCTTGCTAAGTTAGTGTACATAACGTACATAAAAAGTTGATTTCTGGGTCTACATAAATCTGAACCACATTTTAAAATATGTAAACAAACGGCATCATCCAGGTCTTTAAATAAAGAAATAAATTCTGCTAAGTATTTGTCAGAGAGACTAATGCAACCATCCATATTATTAAGGAGATGATCAATAATATGATACAACTATTATAACTTCCATAAATCTCCTGTAAATTTATGATCAATACTTTCCTATTAACTTCTTGAACAAATAAAAAGTGACATCAACACATCTGGAGACCAAATGCAATGATTTTCATCCTGAAGTACTTCTTTTTATTCATTATGTTGCATTCTTTGAAGATACAGTGTACTAGGATTGACTGGAGGGTCTTGTCAACTTAAGTAGAAAGGAATATGGCTTTGGCCATGTAGATGTGTCATCTGGGGAAGCTTCTAAGGTTAGCTGCCCAAAACATAAGAGAAGTACTTCATGAATCTACTGCTTGAAGTGGCATTTTCTTGAAGGACCTTGTTTGTGAATATGCACCGAATCCTAAATTTGGAAGAAATTTAGACCATCAGGTCCAAACACCTAGTTAGACCCAGAATCCATCTTAAAGAATAGATGAGTCTCCATTTGAACCTTCAGAAAAAGGGCCTTGCTACCTTTATAAATAATTGGATTCACTTTTGAATCAAACTTGCAGTTATATTTTTTCTCCTTCCTTTGTCTTTCTTTAGACTATCAAGTTTAGACCATTAAGTCCAAGCACCTGAATTCCTGAAGGTCTCTTTCTTTTGGAGTTAATGGACGACTGGAAAGCCAAGAAACCTGAAGATCCCTAAAGAAATGGCCTACATGTTGAAAGAAATGATATTCCTTCAAACAAACCTCTTGGGTGTTTCTTCCAATGATAAATGTAAAAACAGACCTTCATAAATATTTTTTTCTGAAATTCATTGAAAGACATTTTGAAAATAAGTAAATGTTCCTTAATTATTCATTTAATTGAATTTGTCAGGTAGGAGAAGAATGTAGAACAATTGTTCTGCAGGAAACTCAGCATTAAGATTTATTCAACAGACCAAGTATGATATATAGGAAAAGAGCCAAACATAAAACAAAATGTTCTGTTGCCTTCCCTCCCACTGAAGAATTTGGCTTTTCTCCAGCTCCATCATTTCTATAAGGGAGGCCCAAAGGTACCAGATGGATTGTATTGTGTAATCCTGTTCTACAAATTCATTCATATTTAGCTTCAATGACCGAAGAACCTGCATGCATACATTGCAACCTTATACCGCAGTCCAGATGTTTTTGGTAACAAGATGTTGAATGCCCAGAATGGGAATTCATTTCAAGAAACCCTTGACCCATTTCCAGGATCTTTAACAGAAGATTTGGAAAACCAGCAGAGACTTACTGTCTGTTCCCAGTTCATTAGATGCTTTGGAAGTCTGCAGCTGCCCACGTGTGATAGAAAAGTTACGGCTGTGTGTGATATCTTTTAGCTTTCTCTGCCAATCCAGGTGGTTTTAATGATTGTATTAAAATTCCTCATCTGCCAAGTTAGTCTGAAGGGTTCATTGTCCTGAAATGGACTGCTGTGTAATCATTCTTTTATTCTCACAAGTGGACATGAAAGAAAGACAGATCCAGAAAAAGCTTCAGTTGAAGATTGGTAGTTAATTATATAGGGATTCATCTAACACCCAAGTCATGCCAGAATATTGCTTTTCTGGCATACCTGAAGGCTATGTATTGCTTGTGGAAATAAAGGACTAGGGAGTTAGAAAACATCTAACCATCTTACATTCATCTAACACCTGTCTGGTCAATAGTGCCCAATTGACTTCATGCTAAGGATTAACTCTTATATTTTAATACATTTAGAATTGAGAGGAAATGGAGAGGAAAGGGCAAGCCTTCCAAATTCTATTATGCCACTGAGAAGAAATATCAGACAAAACTAAACTAATGAAAGCAATCCCTTACTACCTATAGTTGGTGGTTGCACATAAAAGATAGAGAAAAGGGATTCAGCAAGTAAAAAAGGTTTTCTACCTTGATGGTTTCCACAAACGGGATCTTCGTTTTCCAGAACTTTCAATAGTGATGCTGGCTGTGGAATTCTGGGACCTGAAATCCACATGACCTATGAGACACACAATCGGGGAAAAAACCTGTTGTAGAATGCTTTATCTATCAAAAAGGTAAACAAATGTCAGTTTTTAGTAACAATTGCTACTAGGGCAATCCAAAGGTTGAATTTTGCCATCCAGTCACAGAAAAGAAGAAGGACACTAGTATTTCTTTCTTCACTTGACCAAGACTGAGCACATTTTATACATAGAGGAATATCATTATGAGTTCCCAAGCCTGAATTTTAGCTCTTAATGAATATAGACAAAAAGAAACAGAAAATTGAATAATTCAGAAAAGAATGTAGAATTATAGGGGAGGAGTTGAATGAAATGGCAATTGAAATGTAAATGTAAAGGCAAGATAAAAATAGATTAAAATTATGTAACTATTAAAAATGATGAAACATTTTTGATGACACACTGTAAGATTAATGATGTAAGAGTGGTCATGGAAAAATGAAAAATAAAAAGTTTTCAGAAGAAAACCCCATTCAAATAAGGTCTTCCACCTTTTTTGTATTGACTGACAAACAGATGGAATAGAACATTCTGAACTCTTTGTTTCATTCATTTGAAAAAAAAAAATCTGAATGCCATCCTTCAAAAATCTATTTTTCCAAGCCTGCTAAATACCCACATAATCACGGTACAATTTTAGCGGGAGGAATATGTGTGTGTGTGTGTGTGTGTGTGTGTGTGTGTGTGTGTTTATGTGTGTATGTGAATGTGCATGTGTATATGTATATGTGTATGTGTGTGTGTGTGTGAGTGTGCGTATACATACACATGTACACACACACATTTTATGATACAAAATGCAATCCACAGACAGCCTGATTGCCAAGCTTTGTTCCAGGACTGGAAGTTCAAAGGATCTATATTAAGAAGCATGGAAGAATAACAATAAGGATAATAATGCCAGCAGCAGGCATATGTAATGTGGGGAGAAGCATTCCTGAGCTACCACGGAGAAAGGCCCCAAGAATTTCCTGGGGCGGTAGTGGTGGGGAGAGTGAAAGAGATAGCTCTTAAGCAACATTCTAGCTTTTGATTTTTATTTTTCCAGCTGCTCTTTGGCAAAGGAAAAACAAAAATGCTAATGGCGACTGAAATAGCAAATGAACTTGGCATTCAAGGAAGGGAGATCAGACTACTGGAGATGGAGAGAATCTGCCAGTATCTTTCTTTGCTCATTTGTACTGTGTTGTTTAAGAATAATGAACGGAAAGAAGTATCCTCTATTTTGTTCCAATGACCCAGCATGTAAGAAACTGAAAGCCAGCAAAATTGATGCTCTGATGGAATTTACTCAAATTCTGGATGGATGGATGCAGACAGGCTGAAAAATAGACAGACAGACAACCGGAATAAATAGAGAGCCACTTTTGTCTAGTGGTTAAGGCATCAGACTAGAGACCAGGCAACTATGAATTCTAGTCCTACCTTAAGCAAGGAAGCTGGCTGGATGACCTTGGGACAGACCTTCTCTCTGTCAGCCCAATTCAGATCAGAGGATTGTTGCTATGGGGAAAATTGGAAGAGTCAGGGATATTAGCTATGTTCTCCACCTTGAGCTATTTATAAAAAATTATATTGGCAGATTAAAAAAAAAATCTAAATTGGAGTAAAAATAAATCCAAACACATCTAAGAATAACCTTTAAGTAAAAGGAATAAAATCCACTCCACTGCTTAGGTTTGTGCTTAAGGTGGCTGGTTTGGTTATGAGTGGAAGCAGCTGCTTTTTGTCCAATGGTGATTGATGCTGTTTGCTCCCAGAAATGCAAAACAGACCCGACAAATTCTGAGGCTGGCATTTAAAATAAGATCAATGGACGTATTTATGAGTAGAGTGAGAATTGGAAAGCAAACATGTTATTGCCTCTCAGTGGAATGCATGGACACAAGGCCTGAAATCAACAACATGAATTTCAACCCATTCCACTTCACATAGTGTGCAAGCTCCAGTTTATAGAAGATGTTTTCACACAGCTAGAGAAAATGTGTCCTGCAAATACGGGAGTCCTAAAAATTCCTAATAACACTTTTCTATTAAAAAGTGTAAATAAAAGCTCTTACCAGTTTTGGCCTTCCTCATTCTCAGATTGTAGTATCTGTAGATACTATAAGAGAGAGAGAGAGAGAATCCTGATATAAGAAAATAAAACAAAACAAAAGTAAACAAACAAACCCTAATATCTAGTACAGGTGTTTCAAACTCAAGGCCTATGGGCTAGATTAAGCCCATGGAGTGCTTAGATCTGGCCCATGGGGCTGACCTGGAAAAAGTCAAGGACCGGCCAGGAGGCAGTCAAAGCTGAAAACAGAGCTCACGAGGGCTTTGGGCAGTCCTTCCAAGCTTTGTTTTGTTGGCAGAGGATTGCAGAAGGCCAATGTTGGGAGTATACTCCTAGTATTGGGTAGGCAATATAGATTCGTATACAATAACAAATGGTCGATGTTGCTTTAAATGGGTGAATGTACTTATCAACTGTAATTAACTTTGCAATAAGAGGGAGTCAGGAAAGATCACTCTCTCTCTCTTTCTCTCTGCTTGTCCTATGCTTGATAACTACTTGCTCGCTTGATGACTGGAACGTGAACTGCGACTGTAAGCAATTGTTTTTTCTTTGAATTGTGTTTTGGACATACATCTACTTGTGAAGCTATTGTTAGTAGTAAAAGCGACTTGTTTTTACTGGCAGTGTCTGAGACTCTATTTGTGTGTTTTTTCTTCTAATAACAACGTTCCTTCTCTCTAGCTGTACATTCCACTGTGCTACTTTCTGTCTCCCAACGGAGATACCCCTAACAGCCATCACAGCCAAAAATGAAGCTTGGGAGATCGTTTTCACTGTTAGAGTGCTCAGGCCACCAAAGACACACCCCAACCTTAATGATGTGGCCATGCCCACTCAGGCCTCTTGAGGTCAAACACAATCCTGATGCAGCCCTCAATCAAATTGAATTTGACACCCCTGATCTAGTAACTTGACACCTCCAACCTGTTCTGTGATTCCATTAGTGAAATCCACTATTCTGTGATTTTCCTTACAGGTAGTTGGAAGCCTTCAACTACAGCTGGAACTAGAATTTCCCAATTGCTAAATTGATAAGTTAAGCCTGATTTTATAACTTTTTATGCTACTGTTGTCAAGAGAACCACTGCATATCTGTTAAGTGAATCACACAGTTGGCAAGCAAACCTGGATTCCCCCATTGACTTAGCTTGTCCCAAATTAGTGGATTGCAATGCACAAGATTGCAAATGACCATCACATAATCCCAAAATTCTGTAGCCATCACTAAACACATGCCGGTTGCTAACCACCCAAATTTTCATCAGCTGATCATGGAAATGCTGTGATAATTTTAAATGCAAGGAATGGATTTGTTTTCCAGTAACCATTGTAACTATTAAGCTTACAATCAAGGAGTTGTAAATAAGGACTTTCTGTAGTGTTTTTTCCCCTTTTCCTTTCTGTTATCTTTTGCCACTATAACAGTATTTCTCAAGCTTTGCAGCTTGAGAAATTTGTGGTCTTCAATTCCAGAATATGCCATCCAGGGAATTCTGGGAATTGAAGTCCATGCATCTTCAAGCTACCAAGGCTAAGAAACAGTACTCCATGGGCATATTCTCTCCCTCCAAAGAAAAATAATTGTGTTTCAATAAATCCAAATGAGCATGGTCAGAGAACTAAAAGAAATAGTTTATTTCTTTCTGCACTGCCTGCGGTCCAATCTAAGTATAGTACACATATAATGTCTTACCTGTCAACAACTTCTTCAGCTTCAACCACAATAACACATGTGCAAACAATCGATACAAACTCAAGGTAAACCATTCTAAACTCGATTGCAGAAAATATAACTTCAACAACAGAATGGTCAACACCTGGAATGCTCTACCTGACTCTGTTGTTAAAGCCTCAAACCCTCAAACAGCTTCAACCTCAACCTGTCTACCATGGACCTCACCCCATTCATAAGAAATCCTAAAGGGGCGTGCATAAGCACACCAGCTTATTTCGCCCGTCTTACTGTCCCCATTTATCTGCATTTACTTTCTTTGTTCATATTTATGTTCATACCTATACTTGTTATCTTGTGCATGTTTAACAAACAAATTAAAATAAATAAATAAATGAATATTCAACATAAGCTTCAGTTGCTTTAATGGTATTAATAGCAGCAGTTTGTCATTTTTAGCAGTCCCACAGCTTTTTCCAGCATTTGTAGGTGCCTAAGGGAAGTGCGTTAGCAGGAGTGCATTCCCCATGTTATTTCTTCAGGGTCACTGAGAAGTCTCCTTTGTACCTATATTTTGATAGTAGCAGTCTCCCTATGTCAAAAGAGAGCAAAATCTAATTGAATTTTGTTCATGAAAGGGGATTGCTGAAGAAGCGATTCCTTTCTGTCACTTCACGGAAGCACAGTGACCCATATACACCTAAGACATGACTTTCAGAATAAATCAAGAACATAGTATAAAATGAAACACTGACTTCAAAGCAAGGCAGGTGGAAATCCCTTGGTTTTTCTTTTAAAAAGGTTATAAGAATGTATTGTTTTAATTGCACATTACTATACTATAAGAAGTTATTCTCACTGTAACACAAGATTAATGTGGAGTCCTCACTGCAAAGCGGTTGAGAAGAACTGTAAAGAATCTAGTACCAAATTCTAGAGGAAATACTACACAACTGTTTTACTTCATTTTTTTTTATTCTCTTCTGTAATCATAGAAAACCCATATATCTTCCACTGATGTTCACAAAATGTTGACATGTATTTTCTTATTGACAGAATCTATTCAAAGAGGCAACTTTACTGCAGTGAACATAGGGTGGTAGAGCAAGAAATTGCAGTGTTCATAAATCCCTTTGCAACAGATAATTTACACTCTGGGCTCAATGTGAGGTTTGTAACATTCTCAGAAGAGACATCAAGTATCTAAGAGCTCTTACGACTTTTGTTCATTCAGTAAGGTAGAGTTAGGTTTTGCTAGGTGGAAAAACTAAGCTTTTATCTGGTATCTCCATGGAGCACTTCATGTTGCTTTTTTTGGCAACAATACTAAAATGATCCTCATTGCCCCCTGTCCCCTCCACATCACCAGTGTAATCCTAAAATGTTCTCCTGGTCTTTCATCCAAGTATTAAGCAAGTCCGGCACTGCTTAGCTTCTCTGCGATCAGCCAGGTTAGCTAATTATTCAGCTGCTAAGAAAACATGAGCAAATTGTCCATTTTCAAAAGTGATCTTGAGATGCAATTATGTCATGTCTAAACTTGAAACCTCTTTTTTTTATTTATGCTTATTGAGAATGTTGCATAAAGTAAAAGACAAATCCAAAAAGGAAGAAAAAGATGCAAGAAAAGAAAAAAAAGGATACAAGGATACAAGGTTTATGACAAACTTTTGACCTTCTCTTCAACAGGTAATTACAATCTTATAATCCTTTTTCCCTGTTAGATGTTACACGAATATCCACAGCCTCTTACTCAGTCCATCCTATTTTTAAATCCTCAGATCCATATATCATCATATTATTGTTTTCTTCTTTCATATGAAATTTCTGATCTTTTAAAAAAGATTTTTTGTTCTTAATCAGCCTTGCCATTTCACTGAATTTTGACATTTTCACAATCTATTCCTCTGTAGTGGAAATTTCATTATTTTTCCATTGCTGAGTATACAGTACACTTGCTGCAATTATCCCAAATAAAATTAGTCTACTATGAGTCATTTCTAATTCATTATCCATAAGTCTCAATAAAAAAGTTTTGATTTCCTCATCATATTTATCTTTAATTTTTTCAATCATATTAATTTAAACCAAAATTTCTTAGCTGTCTTGTAGTATAAAATGTCACCTCATATTTTGCACATCTCCAATCTTGGTTTGAAACACCTTTACATATTTTTAATAATTTCTCTGGTATCATATATCAACAATACATCATTTTATAAAAGTCTGCTCTTATGTTATGACACATTATAGATTTAATACCAGCTACCCACATTCTTTCCAAAGTGTCCATTCATGTTATATCCAAAGTGAATAGCCCATTTTTGTCATGCAATCTTTAACTTCTTTAAATCTTAATAAAAGCTTACGGATTTTTCCTCTTCCATGTTTGTTATTTGTATTGAACTATAAACATAATTCCATTTGAAATACTTTTATGTTTGTTTTACAATTACATCTATCTTTTAATCCATATTAAATCTTTCCTTTCAGTAAGCATATGAAAACCATTATAAGCTATGTACTTCCATCAGTTGTTCTCTTGATCTCATCTTAAATTCACCATATTCCTATACTGTTTTTTTCTTCTTCTTGGAGTGGGATCAGGGCGACTGAATGGAACTGAGCATTTACTGGCTGGACCAGTGGTTAAATTCATTTTCTTTTACTACTGGTTCTGTGGGTGTGGCTTGGTGGGCATGGTGTGGCTTGGTGGGTGTGGCTTGGTGGGTGTGGTGTGCTTGGTGGGCATGGCTTGGTGGGCATGGCAGGGAAAGGATTCTGCAAAATCTCCATTCCCACCCCACTCTGGGGCCAATCAGAGGTAGTATTTGCTGGTTCTCCAAACTATTCAAAATTTCCGCTACCGGTTCTCCAGAACCTGTCAGAACCTGCTGGATTTCACCCCTGGGAGGGACCCCATCCTGGTGTCTATTCAGAGTTCCTAGCAAATATTTTCTCTTTGCATCCTAGGAGAGAAACATCTGTCGCTACTTAGTAGTTAATTCTGAACCTTGGGACTGGGAGACCATCATCTTCTTATCTAGGACATTATCCTCCATATTCCTCTAATAATAAGTCTTTATATGTTAACCATTTCTCCCTAAGTGACGCTTTGAAATGTAAATCTATAAATGTTGATTTTCTAAAAGGTTTAGATTAGTCCAGAATAAACATTCTGTTTACCCTAAAACAAAAGAAGTTATACAGATAGCCTTCAACTTATGACTACAATTGAGCCCAAAATTTCTATTGTTAAGTGGGACATTTGTTAAGTGAGTTTTGCCCCATTTTACAAACTTTCTTGACACAGTTGTTAAGGGAATCACTGCAGGCATTAAATTAGTAACACAATTGTTAAGTAAATCTGCTTCCCCACTGACTTTGCTTCAGAAGTTCTCAAAAGATCTCATGGCTCCAGGACGTCATAAATATGAATCAGTTGCCAAGAGTCCAAATTTTGATCAAGTGACCCTGGGTCATCAGTCTCCTTTTTTCTCTCGTTTTTTGCCAATGTAAAATTTAACAGTCACTAAATGAATGTTGTAAGCCAAGGATTACGTGTACTATTTATAATGCAATGCAGTTTGAATTGTTTTTTGTTTCAAGAAATTTCTATTTTTATTAAACAAACAATATGCAAAAAAATCATAATCTTACATTACATCTTGTAGAAAGTGTGTCAATTGGTTACAATTAGCTTTTGTGCATCTCTTCCACAGTCATTTCTTATATTCATTTGTAGGGACCTGTTAGACCCTCAGTGTCCATATTTACCTCCAAGAATATTGAGATTTAGATTTTAAAAAATCCATGCAAGTTTTCTCAATGTAAATTCAGGCAGCTCTACCAGAAAAAAACCCTTTTACAAGTGGCAGTGTTGGCTCTTCAGTGCCAACATATTGTTAAATTTCCAATCTATTTAAATGAATAGTTTTAATCTTGCTGACTAATTTAGGGCTCATTGGACAATCTTAAAAACTTGTAGTTTATTATGTTTGGCTTGTACTTACATTTGAATTCCATTATACTCTCTTGCAAATCACCTGGAATTGATTTATTCATTCAATCAATTGCACTGAAAGCTAGTAAAAAATATCTAGCATGAATAACAATGAATAAATGACCAAACAAATAAACATATTCATTAATGTTGGGCATCTTCCATCAAAGGTGTATCCAATGAGCTGCTGTGGTGCAGTGGTTAGAGTGCTGTACTGCAGGCTACTTCTGCTGAGTGCCAGCTGTTCGCAATTTGGCAGTTCAAATCTCACCAGGCTCAAGGTTGACTCAGCCTTCCATCCTTCCAAAGTGGCTGCTGTGAACTGCTTAGAGGGTGCTGTAAAGCACTGTAAAGTGGTATATAAGTCTAAGTGCTGTTGCTATCCTTCAACTACTGAACATCCTTCCACATTGTTCTCATTTTAGGCCTAACTATTGCCTTCCATAGAGAAGATGCTTGAAAATGCTATTCTAGATCCTTTGTAATTGGCAATTGATAACAGGATAATAGAGATGGAAGGGACCTTGAAGATTTTCTAGTCTAACCTCCTGCTCAAGCAGGAGACCTTATAGCAGGAGTGTCAAATTCAATTTCATTGAGGACCTCATCAGGATTGTGTTTGACCTCAGGATTAGGTGGGCTGGGCGTGGCCAGGGTGGGCATGGCCAGCTTGACATCACTCATGTCAGGGGCACCTGTGGCCCAAGTGCTTTGCCAGAGAAAATGGGCTCCTGAACTCCATTTTAGGCTGCGATGGCTTCCTGCAATCTTCTGCCAGCAAAAAACAGAGCATGGGATGACTGCTCGCAGCACTTGTGAGGTCCATTTTCACTGGCAGAGGATTCATGGTTGCACCTTTGTTGTTTCCAGGGTGACCCCTGCAAGTCATATCTCAGCACCCCATGGGCAGGATTCAGCCTGTAGGCCTTGTTTGACACTCCTGCCTTACAGCACTCCAGACAAGTGGCTGTGCAATCTCTTCTTGATAAACACCAGTAATGGAGCAACTATGTTTGTAAACAATTGCTGTTTAGCAGTTGTGCTGTCATTCCTTTAAATGTAAAATCAAAGGATGGAAATTCAAAAAAATCTGGCAACTCACCTGAATAAAAATAATTTTTTAAAAGTCTCTAATATTTTAATACCACGAGGAAATGCCATCTTATTGACAGGCGAATAGCATACACATTTTCACGCATATGAGTTTTTGCAAAAAGAGATACTTGACTATGCCTGGATCTTTGGCATTATACTAGCAAATAAATATTGATGAATTAATTGATTCATGCACTTTGTACTGTTCTGTTTGGGAGATTACTTTACCAAACTAGAACTAGAGGTGTAAAAATAACCTACAATGGACTTTTTTCTACTTTGTTTATTTCAAATGTCATGATCCACCAACTTGATACTACCGCCTATGTGAAGGAAAACTATAAATAGTCTGTTGCTCACTAAGGTACTTTTTAACATCTTAATCAATGGCATTTAGAACTTGTGTATCAAGACTTAATCCATTTAAATCAACTTGAAAAGAAGAGGAAGCAAATCCAAGGGGCACAAAGTATAATAATGCATTGGCAGTCAAATTGGGCATACAAGGCCTATTAAAACATGTGGCAGCTAGTAGCAATATGAAAAATGGGACTTGACTAGCTGAAAATAAGGCAGTTGGCATAAATGAAGTGACAGGTAAGAGAACATTGTTAGAAAAGTGCCATTCAGTAATGAAAACAAGAAAAGGAGTAGAAAAATTCCCTGGTTTTGATCATGCTGAGTCTGTGAACTGCACAGTTTTAGCAAAAGGGCAATAAGCTATTTTTCTTGGCTATGACCCAGTCAGTTTAATTTGCTCCCGCTGCTTCGGCAAGACTAAAGCTTGAGAAATAGGATAACTAAAGGAACAGAGGAAATCAATGGAACTGTATCAAATTGACCCAGTTGCATTCTGTTAAACAAACAGTATCCACTTGCCTATCTCTGTGTCACCAATGATAACTCCTGTGGCTAAGAAGCAATGTGACCACTGTTGAAGTTAAAAATGTTTTTTTTTTCTTTTTACACATATTCCTTGAATTGTGATCATTCAATTAGCAACCATTCAAAATTATGATGGTGTTGAAAAAAAAAATGACTTATGGTGAGTCATTGCACTTATAAGTAGTGCCCCTGCAGTCATGTGATAATAACCTGTGAACTAAATAATTAGCTTGTACTTAAAATAGTTGCAGCATTATGCAGTCATGTTGTTGCCATTTGGAGCCTACCCAGCCATCTCCCAACAAGCAGCCAATGAGAAAGGGAAGGAAGATGCAAGTCAGAGTTGTGTGATGACCTACTTAATGACCATAGTATAAATGGTTGTAAAATTGGGTGCAGTTGTATGATACGTCAGTTAATGACTGCACTGCTTAATGAGAAATTTTCTGGTAGCAATTGATTTAAGACTAAGTCAAGGACTACTTATATCTGTGTTCAGTGCAGGGGTGGGTTTCAACTGGTACAGCTGTCCGGATGGTAAAATTTAGCATGCTTTCCTGTACCCATTGGTCAGGAGGCTCCATACTGGAATGCTCCCTCCCCTCGTTTGCTCTTTCACTCACCCCACCCATCCACACCAAGCTGCTGAAAAGTTCTCAAAAGAAGAACCAGAAGAAGAAAAAACTGGTGAGTGTCTGGGGTAGGGGAGGTATCATGTTGGGAAAGAGACAAGGGCTGCTAGAAGAGTGTGTGCGTGGAAGATACTATAGGAACACACACTTCCATCCCCTCTGCTTCTTCCCTCATCTTGGATTCCTCAGACATTTTTAAAACTCACAACCTGTGGACAGCACACACTCTTCCAGCCCCTCTGCCTCTTCCTGGATTCACTTAGATATTTTTAAAACTCACAGCCTGTGCACAGCACGTACACTTCTAGCCTCTCTGCCTCTTCCCTTTTCCCGGATTCACTCAGACATTTTTAAAACTCACAGCCTGTGCACAGCACACAAACTTCTAGCCCATCTGCCTCTTCTCTCTTCCTGGATTCACTCAGATGTTTTTAAAACTCATAGCCTGTGCACACACAAGGTGTTTTAAAAACTCACAGCCTGTGCACAACACACACACTTCCAGCCCCTCTGCCTCTTTCCTCTTCCTGGATTCACTCAGACATTTTTAAAACTCACAGCCTGTGCACACACAAGCCATTTTTAAAATTCATAGCTTGTGCATGCGGACACATTCTTCCATTCTTTTAAAACATCTGAGTGAATCCAGGAAGAGGGAAGAGGCAGAGTGGGTGGAAGTATGTGTGTAAGGTGGTCAGTAATATTGAAGACCAGCAAGGACAGCCATATTTCCTCTGTAAGTAGCTGTTTTATTGTTTTGTGTACTTATTTTATTCTTATTTTAAAAATAATACATTTCTTTTTTATATCTTCTTTTTGTAGGTCATTCTTTGGGACAAAGAATTCAGTGACATTGACTTGGTCGTTCCCACTCAGTCACATGACTGCCAAGCTACTCCCACCCAGTCACGTGATCACCAAGCTACTCCCACCTAGTCACATGATCACCAAGCCACTCCCACCTGGTCACATCGCCACCAAGCCACTCCCACAAAACAGGCTACACCTACAGAATAGGTTCTAAAAAAATTTGAAACCCACCACCAGTTCAGTGCCATCCCTATATGAAGAATATAGTAGTGTCCATGGACAACTATCATCTGAATTGTCAGCTTAATCTTTCTTCAACGTTGAATAGGGAACTGGGTCTTCTTTTCTTATTTTTATGGGGAAGGTTAATTTATGAGGAACAAGGTAAAGTTGCACAGCACAAAGCTTTTTCTTAAAAGCTCCCATAATTTGCTGCTGGTGACAACTGTGTCCAATAACAGGGTTCAGTTGATATTATTCTTGGATGTGAGAGGAAGAGGATAATCAATGTCAGTTGATTAACAACTAGCAACTTTGTGGGCATGACCAGTTTATGTATTGGCCCTCCTGAGGAGGCTAATTTCTAATTGATATCTCTTACCATATTTTTACTTTTTTATTCATCTTCCCTTCATCTGTCTAACCTTGAATACTAACAATCATAGAAACAGAGAGAAAGAAAAACCCACAGCAAATCATTATGTTCAGTAGTCACATGTAAGTGTCTTTATATTAAAATCAAATAATTAGAACAACATCTAACAGAATAATAAAGCTGGAAGGGACCTTGGAGGACTTCTAGCCAACCCCCTGCTCAGGGAGGAAACCCTATACCAGTGGTGGCAAACCTTTTCAGCACCAAGTGCCAAAAAGGGAGCGTGCACGTGCTCATAGGGGTCACCACCCAGGAGAGGAGCTGCCCGTGCTAGAAAATTAACTTCTGGTTTCCAGCCAGCTAGTCTTCCAATTACTGGTGTGCATGCGTGTGCGACAATCAGCTGGCCGGCATGCATGCTCACACCGGAAAATGGAAGACCAGTTTTTCCAATTTCTGGCACTGCTGCACGCACCAAGACTAGCTGATGGTTGTGTGTGCATGCACACCAGAAACCTGGAAGAGGAACAGGCACTGCCGTATTTTCCAGGCAACATGGCTCTGTGTGCCACTTCAGGCACATGCCCTAGGTTTGCCATCACAGCCTGATACCACTTCAGTTAAATGGTTGTCCAATCACTTCATAAACTTGAAGGATCTTGTCCTTCAACGTCTTTCTATTTTCCCCCAGTTATAAGGGAGACATGTACAGCATGTCATAGCTTGGAATTGGTTTTTGAAAATTCAGCTTGCTGGGAAAGTGGAATATTTATAAAAAATACTCAGGGGCAAATAGAAGGCCAGTACTTTTTCCAGCTTCCTTAAAGGGATATTAAAATGGGAAAATATGCATGCAATATATTAGATCAGTGTTTTTATTTTTAAATTTTGCAATTTTAAGATTTGTGAGCTTCAACTCCCAGAATTCCCCAATGACAGTTGAAGTCCATACATCTTTAAAATGGCAAATTTGAAAAACGTTGTGGTAAATGCATGTACATTATATCACCTGGAGAGAGTTCAAATGCAGACGAAACATCTAAGACGATCAGCTACAATTGCATGTTATTTATATCCTGTTGTAAACATTTTATTTGTCCCATATCTGTGGAGATTCTAGAACATCCAAGTCATAGTTGTCCCAAAAATGCTTTTTTAAAAGGCAACTGGACTGATTATTTTCTTGTTTTTATTTTTCTCCTATAACCTTCTTGAAAGCCGTAGTTAATCTGCACCAATCCAATGAAGTTATGAAATACAAGATTGGTTATTACCAAAAAAAATTTCCCGTAGACAAAGAATAACATAATTAGAAGGAATCTTAGAGCTGTTCTAGTCCAACTCCCTAATCAGGCATGAAACCCTATTTCAGATGAATAGTTGTCCAATCTCTTCTTAAAAACTACTAGTGTTGGAACATTCACAACCTCTGGAGACAAGTTATTCTTCCAAGAGAAAGTTGTGAGCGAAGCCATATCAAAAGTATAATTGGCAATTGAGGGAGCTTAGTATTTATAGATTTAGTGAGTAGCAGATACATAGCAATACTACTATTGCAGGAGGGAAAGAGGTAGATGTGTCCACATTAATAGAATTATGAATTGCGAATTACTGTCATTACAGTAAATATTTTTACAAAATCTAAGATATTAATTGGAGGTGAATGTGCCCATTTGCAAAGGAAGAGAGAGGCAAAATAAATAAGCAGTTTTTAAACCGTATTCTTGATTTTTGCACAAGTTAAAAAAAAACTTTCTCTAATTAATTTTGAACTTGTCCTTCTGGTGTGCACAGGAGAGATCAAGCCAAAATTCTTGCCATCCCAACTTACCATATTACTTAATCAAAGCCAAATAACATTTCTTAAAATGTTAGGGAAGATTGGACATAAGACCTTAGGCTACAGATGAGGAGGTCATGATTAGAAATCGCAGGACTCATTATATGTATTTCCACACTAGCAACTTATAGTGTCATGCAGACATCACCATATGATCAATCACTATTGAAGACAGTATTTTTATTGACTCAATAAAGGCTGGATAATGGTATAAATTGCTGGTGCAAAAAGGCACTTGGTGAATATAAGCAATTCTCTTATATTCAGCCTTAGTTCTTTCTTCTTTAAGATTAGGTAATAAATATCCTCTTGCAGTGATGGAAAACATGGTCCTATAGATGTTACAGGATGCACATTCCCATCAGACCCATCTGTATATCCAGTGGTAAAAAAATGAAGGCAGTTGGAGGTCAAGAACATCTTGAGAAGATGTTTACTAGAATCTATCTGTGCAAAACATAATGGTTGCACTCCTTTTCAAAGCATAGAAGTGGATTTATGCAAAGTTTTGCTTCATATATTTGGATTAATTTTGATTAAATCTCCAAGTTGAATTGACTTGGATAATTCAATTAGACAGTTTCATTGGATTCTTGGAAATAACTTAATGATTTCAAAAGACTTTTAGGCAGACACTGTTTTCCTCCCAAAATAAAAAGCACTGAATTGAATTACTCAGTTTTTCAGACTGATGTGAATAATTGAATCAATCAAACTGACAGTCCAAATCAAATGGTTGATTGGAATTAGGGTGAAGACACCCTGAATATCTGCATTGGAAAGCATCCCTGACACCAGACATCTAATCTACTTCGCCGTTCTGTGCAAGTAGTCTTCAACATAAAATAATTAATTAAATTTAAATTACATCTCCCATGTGATGATTATAAATGTCTCATCCAGTCCTGAATTTTTATGAATACCCTGAGACCCCTATGTTCATAAAAATGAATTCAGGTAATCTGCAGGATGAAGCTGAGGCTATTATTGACATTATTATCTTACAAATGGCTGGTGTTTTAAATGCCTTATGATTCCTTTTGGTTTTTGAGCAGAAACCTGAGACACTTTCCAATACTGAGCCAAATCCTCTATTGCTTTATAAAGCTGTGCTTTATCTCGTTTTCTGTTAATCTTGCAAAAGGATCAGCTTTTTCAAAATTGCAAATCGGCAATCATCAGGAGAGACAAAGCCATAAAACAATCAGAGTGTTTACCGCAGTGGCAGTGGGAAGCCTTGTTTGATAATTTACTGTTCCGGAAAAGATATTGTTTCACGATGACTAATGCAACAAGGATCTTTTATATCCTACAGCACATAATTTTTTTCAGCAAGACTTCAATTTAAATGTGCCAACCTCTGTATAATATATGAATAATTTAGATCGGCTACATACTTAGAAAAATGAAACTGAATGCTATTTGTTTGATACATTCTGCCAGGTAGAATATCTAAACCAGTTATCTTTCTAATGGCAGCATGAATTCTGAAATTCTGACATTAGCTTTACTATTAGCCCCCACAGAAGACAACAAAAACGAAGAGAGAGGATTGATTTAAATCAAAGTGAATTAAAGCTTTGATTTAACTCTCCGGTGTTAATAGCAATTTAAATATTTGACATCCTTACAGTACTGTCTGGTTTTTCTAAACGGTTTGAAGTAATCAAATTATTGAGGCAATCAGAGGTTTGGATAAATGGAAATTCTTTACAAAGGTTTACACTAGAAGCATAATGATATATTGAAGCATATACTAATTAGTCCTGGATGAGTCTATTTTTCTTGTTTGCATCCTCCTCTTCTATCAAGGAGCTTAATATAGCTGTGATTATCATTTCCTCAATAGTAGATTGTTTTCACTGATTTTGCACTCATATGTGTCTTCTACTCTCAGAAATGCAAATTCAAGAGCATGTTTAAAAGGAAACCAACTGTATACTTTAGACTAACATATATTTTAGGCGAAGTCTGTGACAGTATTGTGATTCAATAAATCACACAGTCCCAGAATATTGGTTTAATTAAGCTATATTCATGCTAAAAGCAGCATGCAAGTAAAATAGAAGTGACAACTTTGTTGTCCGAATGAGGTTTTTTTCAATGATGCAATGCATCGTTCCATCAAAGATACCTGTATTTTCTAATGAAATACATCCATATATTCAACTTCCAGCAAGCAAGTGATAAGGAATTAAAGGAAGTATGGGTGTATGAGAGACAAATCACAAATATTCTCCTGTGGGGACCAGAATATTTGAGTTTAGGATAGTTTCCTTCCACATTCAACCCAAATCTCATAAAACCTTATGAGATAACCAATTTTGTTGTATACATGGTGTAAAATTACAATAAAGCTTATTCTATGCTGTGCTGTGCTGTGCTGTGCTGTGCTGTGCTGTGCTGTGCTGTGCTATGCTATGCTATGCTATGCTATGCTATGCTATGCTATGCTATATTAATCACTCTACATTTTAGTATTCTGATGCAAAGACTTTTGGGACCATCACAAAACACAAATCTGTAACATTTATGAGATGTATAGATAGTCCTCAACTTACAACCATTCATTTAGTGACCATCCAAAGTTACAACAGCCCTGAAAAAAGTATGACTGTTTTTCACATGCGATTGTGAGGATGTTGCAAAAGTTGCAACATCCTCACAATCGCATGATTAAAATTCAGATGCTTGGCAAACTGACATGTATTTATTGCAGTTACCAAGTTTATGTGATCACATTTTGCAACTTTCTGATAAGAAAAGTCAAAGAGGAAGCCAGATTCACTTAAAAACCATGTTACTAACTTAACAAGTCATTCACTTAACAACTGTGGCAAAAAAAAGGTTATAAAAATGGGGCAAAACTCACATGTAATTGTCTGGTTTAGCAATGGAAATTTTGGATTCAATTTTGGTAATAAATTGTGGATTATCAGTAGATTATTTTCTTTAATTTTAATTAAAGAATTTAATTAAAGAATTTTAATTAAAATTAAAGAAAATACTGGATTTTGATTCTTCATCTGATCAGAGAAGGTCATTCTGCATGTGTAAAATCTTCTAATAATTTCCTAATCCTTTAAAAGAGACTAGATTCTTTGGAAACCAATCAAACTCTGTAAGTGACATATCTACCAGGAAAGGCTATGGAAACACCTTCCTTTGAGATTGATAAGAAAGCCATAGAAATATATGTTAAAATAAGTGTGGCAAGATTTTGTTTTTATTTTTACTCACTCATAATATTTTCCAAAGAACATATCCAAGGAAGTTGTATTCAGATATCTTTTTTTTTTTTTACTTTCTGCTTATCAATGAGCAATTAAGACCAAGAGTGTCAATTCCATATAAATTTCCAAAGCCTTTCCTATATGATTTATTATAACATACGGCTTGATGGAGATTGCTAAATAGATTAGTCTTTCTCAGGCATCGCTCTGAAGCTTTGAGAAGTCCATTGAGTTGTTGAAAAATGATATATTTCCATTTAAGTCTCTTTTTCATTTCTAAATGTACATGCGACCTCCACATCCATCATGATCATACTCTGGATTCTCCTGGAATATGTTAACATTTAATATCTATTTGAGTATTGATCTCCATCTACTCCCAGAGATTGTTCAAAGTTCATAGGATTTCCGATCATTCTTCCTTTAATCTCTGACATTTTAAAGTGGGAGGGGCTGATCTTTCCCTCTTTCCCCCTTCATTTTAATTTTTTCCTTTTCCATTTCTCTGTCTCCCTGTTGAAAAATAGCACCAGGTTTTCTGCATTTTTTAAACATTATTTCAGTGAGCAAAGGCCTCCTCTGTCTAGAAAAAAATTAAACATGATGCTGCTCAAAGATCATCTAAAATATATAATCAAAAGTTGAATTCTATAGTATGTGAAAGGAATACATATTTAAAACTTTTGAAAAAGTAAATGTTTTTATTCTTAAATTTGAAATAAAAGTCATTATTCCTCAAGGATTTTTTCATACATTGTTTTGAATCAGTCAGTCAGTCAGTCAGTCAGTCTGCCTGCCTGCCTGCCTGCCTGCCTGCCTGCCTTCCTTCCTTCCTTCCTTCCTTCCTTCCTTCCTTCCTTCCTTCCTTCCTTCCTACCTACCTACCTACCTACCTACCTACCTACCTACCTACCTACCTACCTATCATCCATCCATCCATCAATTGATTTTTGCTATTTTAGAAACATAGCATTAGAAATCCACCACTTTAATAGTATAGTTACAATGATTGTTATTTATTATTGGACTTATATCTCACATTTCTATTTATATGCCAGTAATGCAGCTTTCGGTAGTAAAGCAAGCACAAAAACATATAACAGAATGGCATCAACCCAATTAAAGTCCAAGTAAACCTCAAACATTTAAATAAACAATTAAAGGCTTGGCAGATGTTTTTATACATGACAGTTATACCAAATGATTTTTTTTTAATGCTCAGCTTTTTGCATGCGTAGTATTGTACATGGATGGTGGATATGCTACAGACAGAACAATTATTGCTAAGGATCAGCTGTTAGGTAATAAGATACTTTTTGATATGTAAAATATATGTAATAAGAAATTGAAGTTAAATACATCATCTGTTTTCTAAGACTCTTGAAACTAATTAACTTAGTATAAGACCCAAACTAATTTTAAATGTAATGTGTAAGTCAAATAATAAATTTGACATAGCTTTATGATGTTTAAATGCATTCAGTATTGGTTGCTCATTTTTCAAAAAAATAATAATAACAGAAATTGAAATCAGATGATATGTGCAATGTAAAAAATTGTTAATAATCATTTTCACTGTTAAGAAATGTAATTAAACATTTAATTATATGGGGAGAGAAAGATGGCTATGATTCTAGAACTGAAATTTCTACAATCTGAGAAAAACTTAACAGCTCACATAGATTGTATAAACAAACATATAAAAAGCTGAAATGTTTTCAGTTTTCTTTGGCAAAATTATCCTGGGTATAAAAATAATTAAAACGCATGCTCCATAGGTATACTGCTATGCTGTATTCTCTAGAGGTGATGCAGCTACGTTTTTCCTTGCAGATGAACTACATGGCATATTAAGAAGCACTTTTGAACAGTATCTATATGACATTTAGCTCTTGCATCTGACCATATTAAGAGAAAGCCAATCCTCAGGATTGATGTGTTCCAAGCCCCTTTTTAAAATGTGAAACATTTACAGGGCCTATAAATCAAATAGGGCTCTTTCTGTAAAATGCTGGAAACCCGGTAGAGATCTAATCACCCTAAGAGTGTTGCTTTATTGCCTCAACTTTCCAATCTAATTATTATTAGAGGCAGTAGAAAGTATTTCATTTTCCAAACTGCAAGCTGGCTATTTAGAATTTTGCTTAAAATGACCCAGCTACTAATAAATTGGCACTCACACTAAGTTGTCAAAGGGTTGGACAAGGGGGGCCTAGAATACATAAGATGGAGATTAAATTGATCCTCCTGAGAGTGATTGTTTTTTGGGAATTGCAGGAATTAAAACATTTGCACTGCTCAGCCAAGCAAAGAAACAATGGGAAAGCAACCTCTTTGTGTTGTGCAAGGAAGGACAGTAGCACAGGAATCTACTTGCTGCTGCCTTAAATGTCTAGATCAGATGGTCACTGGCTTTAGGGTGAATAAAATCCTCCTTTGGACCTTTGTTCTTCATAGAAATTGCTTGGGAGGGTATGGGGAAGAATTTTAGGTTCATGTAGCAATAGCAATAGCACTTAGACTTATATACCACTTCACAGTGCTTTTACAGCCCTCTCTAAGTGGTATACCGAGCCAGCGTATTGCCCCCAACAATCTGGGTCCTCATCTTACCCACCTTGAAAGGATGAAAAGCTGAATCAACTTTGAGCCTGGTGAGATTTGAACTGCCAAATTGCAGGAAGTAGAAGTAGCCTGCAATACTGCACTCTAACCACTGCGCCACCTCTATAAGTAGCTATCTTCTGTTGAGCCTTGTTTTTTCCTGAGCTTTGTCTTTTCCAGAGCTCAGTGAAATGTTCTTATGAAACCAGATGAGAGGTGGGTGCATTTCATCAAAATATCTCATCATCAGATGTAATTCTCATAAATTATAAAATGTAATTTCAGTCCAGTTCATGAAGACATCACTCTTTTGCAATGATCAAGCTAGCCAATTTAATAGCTAGCCGGGGTACCTGATAGCTACTTTCCCCTCCCCCCTGTATGGGGAAGCTTTCCTTTCTACTTACATGTCCCAAGTAATCAAGGACTCTAGAAAAGCAGGGGTCAAGTAAATTAAGAAAAAAGAACATAAGCAGCAACTGAGTGGTTGTGTAAAGAAAGCATAGAATTGAAAACTGTATGTTTAGCTTTCTCTTCTTGCTTGAATTGTCCTTCAGATTTTCAGGCCAATATTTCTAATGCTTGTAGGGATCTGTGGATCTTCAACAATCTACTTGGTTTTGCTGATCTGGCATTTTTATTTAAGGATGTTTTTGAGTGGCAAAGTTTCCTGTCATAGGGAAGCAGATGGGAATTGCTTTAGCTTGCCAAGCTGGATTGTGTCAAATGAGGATTTAATTTAGAAGAAAAAGAAGAGTATGCAGAGGGCACCATTGTGTAAATAAACTATGTGGATCCCCTTCATAAAGTAGCTTTTCTTCTCTTGCTTTAGAATTTTGTTCCTGCTTTATGCCTTCCTTTAAAAAAAAAAAACCATGAAGAGAGCTCAAGGAAATTCCAGATATGCACACAATGTCCTAATTGGCCTGTGTTCCCTGAAATTTCCTAAATCTTTCACCATTTTTTAAAAAAAGGGAAGGAACAAAAAAAAGCTGGATATTTTTAATGCCCTGGATATTTTGGAAGCACTTTTGCTTTAAAAATGCATATGATAACCAGTCCTAGATTGACATGCAATTCTATTTTTGTGTAATTTCAGACTGCTTCATTGGAACCTGCAACAACCAGAAAGAGAAAATAGCTACAAACCCATCATATCCTGGACATAAACTGCTTCCCCTCTCAGGTCACCACTGTAGAGCACTGCAGGCTAAAACACCAAAACACAGGAATGGTTCCCCCCACCCCGTGCCATTACACTGCTGACCATCTAATACTCACAACTTTGCTTTAAAGGTAAAGATAAAGGTTCCACTCAAACATATGGGGTAGTCATTCCTGACTCTAGGGGGTAGTGTTCATCTCTGTTTCAAAGCTGAAGAGACAGCGCTGTCCGAAGATGTCTCCATGGTCATGTGGCTGGCATGACTAAATGCCAAAGGTTCATGGGACGCTGTTACTTTCCCAACAAAGGGATCCCTATTTTTCTACTTGCATTTTTACATGCTTTTGAACTGCTAGGTTCTAGAAGCTGGGACAAGTAACGGGGGCTCACTCCGTTATGGAGCGCTAGGGATTTGAGCTAAACTGACCTTCTGATTGACAAACACAGCATCTTAGTCACTGAGCCACCATGTCCCTTATGCCACCGTGTCCCTTAACTCTGCCTTATGTCTATATTTACCCATGAAGTAGGGCTGTGTTACTATCAACCTTCTCATCTTTCCTATTACCTTCTACTATTTGTAACTTATGATTATATTACTTTGTTGTTTGTATGTACACTGAGAGCTTATGAACCAGAGACCAAGTCCTTGTGTGTACTCTATTCTGTCTAGATGGCCCCAGACCTGGAAGGTAGATGATAAGTATATCTATATAGATGATGGATAAAAACCATACAGCATTCACAAACACACTCATTCACTCTCTCTTTCACACACACATTTTGATCCCCTTTCTAAATTGTAATATGCTTACAATATTCCGTAAATTAGGTCTTCACAACAAATGGCAAAAAGCTGAATTGATTTGCCAAACATTTTAGGAAGAGGCCCTGCTCCACAACCTAGCTCATACCTTCCTTCATCCTTTTTCTATGGAAAAAAATCCCTTTGAATGCATATGGACTAGATGCTGCTTTATAAAACTGTCCAGTGCAAAACATATTTCAAGCCACAGCTGAGTCAGTTACTGTAGAGATTGAGAGCTGACCAACTATTTTCTTGTGCCTGCTTTGTGAGATTAATATTTAAATACATTGCTGCGGTCACTCTGCTTTTGGACTTTATCCAGGAAAAAAGTAGCAGGAAAAAATAATTCTTTTGAGTTTGGTATTTACTTATAAGGCTCATTGGCATTCAAACTCAGGCTTCTGTTCACCCGAGCTTTGCAGATAACGTTTGCTACCTGGTATAAACATTTTTTTATTATTTTCCATCTTTATTCATTCACTCTTTTTAGGATCTAGCATCCCATCCTTCCCCAAACAGGAAGGAAGGAAGGAAGGAAGGAAGGAAGGAAGGAAGGAAGGAAGGAAGGAAGGAATATTGAGTGACTAGTATGCCACTGTATTGATATGATTATGTCATTTTTCTTTCTTCTCTCATGTGGAACAAAGTATAGATGCAAATACCTTAGCCAAACACCTGGTTACAAATGGATTTTCTCTGAAAGGTCTTTGTTTGTTTGTTTGTTTGTTTGTTTGTTTGTTTGTTTGTTCGTTCGTTCGTTCGTTCGTTCGTTCGTTCATTCATTCATTCATTCATTCATTCATTCATTCATTCATTCAATATATTGCCCCTGTTCTAGATAAGATGATTAGTGAGTTCAATTATTATTGTTATTATAAATAACAATAGTAATTTTTATTCTAAAGTCATCAATTTTTATTCTAACATCATAAAATTTATTGAACAATAGAAGTAATCATTGTTTCTTAGTTAATCAATTGGGCACCATCAAACTTGACCTGTCCCCTTGGCACTCTGGAGTAGTATAATTTGCTTATTAGGTGAGTAAAATTATTTTACTCACCTAATGCAGCTAGTCCTCAACTTACAATCACAACTGAGCCTAAAATTTACGTTGTTAAGGAAAAGAATTATCAAGTCAATTTGTTGCATTTTGCAACTTTTGTCGCCATGTTTGTTAATATAGTCACTGCAGTTGATAACTCAGTCACATAGTTGTTAAGTGAATCTGGCTTCCATATTGACTTTGCTTGTCAAAAGTTCCCAAAAGGTGATCACATGACCCTGGGATATGGCAACTGTCATAAATATAAGTCAGTTGTCAACATCTGATAGTAATCATGTGACCTTTGGGAAGCTGCAATGGTCATGAGTGTGAAAAATGGTCATAAGTCACTATTTTCAGTGCCGTTGTAACTTCAGTCACTAAATGAACTGTTGTAAGTTGAGAACACCTGTATTGTAAGTTTTCCTTAGTTAATGTTTCTCACATTCCTTGCTCCAATTATATCAGTTCTTATAAATTGAAGACTTGCTTTTTAAAATTCCAGTGACTAGACTTGTAGCCGTCACCAGATTTTTCTCATAAAAGTTCGCCTCCCTTGCTAACTAAAGAAATGCGCTTTGACTTGGGTTGGAAATGTATTGTAGAATAGAACATAAAGAACAGAACACAACAGAATAGAATAGTCAGAAAGGCTCTTGGAGGTCTTCTAGTCCAATCTCCTGTTTAGGCAGGAAACCCAATAACATTTTAGACAAATGGTTATCCATTATCTTAAAAAAAAAAAAAAAAAAACCTTCCAGTGTTGGAGAATTCACAACTTCTGGAGGCAAGTTGTTCCACTGATTAATTGTTCTGTCAGGAAATTTCTGCTCAGTTCTAAATTTTTTGTGATTTTGTGATTTTATTGAGATTTGTAGGCCGCCCTTTTCCCTGAGGGGACTCAGGGCGGCTCACACAAAATCGGGGAAGGGGAGATACAGACAGTAACAAAGACACATATAATAAAAACAGTAACCAACATGCATTCATCATTCGGGAGGGGCAACTATCTTCATCCCCAGGCCTGACGGGCTAGCCAGTTCTTCAAGGCTGCGCGGAAGGCCTGGACGGTGGTGAGGGTACGAATCTCCACGGGGAGTTCGTTCCAAAGGGTCGGGGCGACTACTGAGAAGGCCCTCCTCCTTGTAGTTGCCAGCCGACACTGGCTGGCCGATGGAATACGGAGGAGGCCCAATCTGTGTGATCTTATTGGTCGCAGGGAGGTAATTGGCAGAAGGCGGTCTCTCAAGTATCCAGATCCACTACCATGTAGGGCTTTATGGGTGATTAACAGCACCTTGAAGCGCACCCGGAAGTCGACAGGCAGCCAGCGCAGCTCGTGGAGGATAGGTGTAATGTGGGTGAACCGCGGTGCACCCACTATCGCTCGCGCGGCTGCGTTCTGCACTAGCTGAAGACGCCGGATGCTCTTCAAGGGCAGCCCCATGTAGAGCACATTGCAGTATTCCAGCCTAGAGGTCACGAGGGCCCGAGTGACTGTTGTGAGTGCCTCCCGATTCAGGTAGGGTCGCAACTGGCGCACCAGGCGTACCTGGGCGAATGCCCCCCTAGCCACAGCCGTCAAATGGTGGTCGAATGATAGCTGTGGATCTAGGAGGACTCCCAAGTTGCGGACCCTCTCTGAGGGGTATAAAGTTTGACCCCCCAGCCTGAGAGATGGAATATTGGTGGAATCCTTGGGAGGGAAACACAACAGCCACTCGGTCTTTTCTGGGTTGAGCACAAGCTTGTTAGCCCTCATCCAGTCCATAACCGCCTCCAGACCCCGGCTCATCACGTCTGCCGCTTCATTGAGTTGGCACGGGGCGGACAGATACAGTTGAGTATCGTCCGCATATTGATGGTATCTAATCCCGTGCCTGCGGATGATCTCTCCCAGCGGTTTCATGTAGATGTTGAATAGTAGGGGGGATAAGACCGAGCCCTGAGGCACCCCATATGTTAGGGGCCTAGGGGACGATCTCTGCCCCCCCACTAACACCGACTGCGACCTGTCCGAGAGGTAGGAAGAGAACCACCGCAACACGGTGCCTCCCACCCCCACCTCCCGCAGTCGTCGCAGAAGGATACCATGGTCGATGGTATCGAAAGCCGCTGAGAGGTCAAGGAGAACCAGGATGGAGGAATGTCCTCCATCTCTGGCTCTCCATAGATCATCAGTCAATGCGACCAAAGCGGTTTCAGTGCTGTAACCGGGTCTGAAGCCTGACTGGAAGGGGTCGAGATAGTTTGCTTCCTCCAAGGACCGCTGGAGCTGAAAGGCCACCACCTTCTCAACAACCTTCCCAAGAAAGGGAAGGTTGGAGACTGGACGATAGTTATTAAGGACAGCTGGATCCAAAGATGGCTTCTTTAGGAGGGGTCTCACCACCGCCGCTTTCAGTGCGGCGGGGAAGTTCCCCTCCCGAAGAGAGGCGGTCACGACCGCCTGGATCCAGCCTCGTGTCACCTCACTGCTGCTGGTAACCAGCCATGAGGGACACGGGTCCAGTACGCAGGTGGAGGCACTCACAGCCCTCATGGCCTTGTCCACATCCCCGGGGGTAACATCCTGAAACTCAACCCAGGGGTGTTCCATCTGATCCTCTTGTGCCTCGGCTGGAACTGCAGGGGTGGAGTCCAAGTCCGACCGAAACCGAGCAATTTTGTCCGCTAAGAATTGGGCATAATCCTCAGCTCTGCCCTGTAAGGGTTCCCCCGCCTCCCTTTTATTTAATAGGGAGCGGGTTATCTTAAACAGGGCGGCTGGGCGGGACTCAGCGGACGCAACCAAGGTGGCTATATGGGATCTTTTCGCTGCCCTAAGCGCTCTGGTGTATTCCTTGGTGCAGGTGGTTACCATTGCTCGGTTCGATTCGGACTTATTGGACCTCCATCGGTGCTCTAGGCATCTCCTCCGGCGCTTCATCTCCCGGAGTTCCTCGGTGAACCAAGGAGGTCTCCGGGATCCGCCGCCTCGGAGGGGCCGTAGTGGCGCAATCCGGTCGAGGGCCTCTGATGCTGCCGAATGCCAGGCAGCAGCCAAAGTTTCTACCGGATTGTGGGCGAAAGAATCAGGAATGACCCCAAGTTCCGTCTGGAACCTTAATGGTTCCATGAGTCGCCTGGGGCGGAACCACCTGGTCGGTTCCTCCTCCCTACAGTGGGGGTTTGGCCTCCGGAAGTCGAGCCTCAGTAGGCAGTGGTCTGTCCACGACAGGGGTATGATGTCATTACCCCTCAGACCAAGATCACAAATCCACTGCTCCGAGAGGAATACGAGGTCGAGCGTGTGCCCCGCCGAATGGGTCGGGCCCCGAATTACTTGGGTCAAGCCCATGGCCGTCATGGAAGCCATGAACTCCTGCGCCCCGTCAGAGTTTTCACCGAGCGACGGCAAATTAAAGTCCCCCAGGACCATCAACCTAGGGAACTCAATTGCCAGCTCGGCTACCTAATCTCCTTGATTAGTTTCCACTCATTGCTTCTTGTCCTACCTTCAGATGCTTTGGAGAATAGTTTGACTCCCTCTTCTTTGTGGCAACCCCTGAGATATTGGAACACTGCTATCATGTCACTCCTAGTCCCAGTTCTTTTCATTAAACTAGATGTAGCCAATTCCAGCAACCATTCTTTATATGTTTTAGTCTCCAGTCCCCTAATCATCTTTCTTGCTCTTCTCTGCAGATGTAGAGTTTCCACATCTTTTCTACATCGTGGCAACCAAAACTGAATGCAGTATCCCAAGTGCGGCCTTTCCAAGGCATTATAAAGTGGCATCATGTGATCTTGATTCTATCCCTCTGTTTATGCAGCCTAAAACTGTGTTGCCTTTTTTGGCAGCTGCTGCACACTGCTGGCTCATATTTAAATGCTTGTCCACTAGGACTCTAAGATCCCTCTCACAGTTACTACTATTGAGGAAGGTACCTCATATACCAAAAAATAATGTGCATTTTGTTTTTCTGATTTCAGGGTTTCGTCCATGTGCATGTAAATATCTTGAGACCAATAGAAATTGGGTTTTTTTCTTTTACTTCTTTCTGCTGAATTTGATCTCTGAGTTCTTTCTTCTAGAGAGACTCCGTGTCTCTTTTGCCTGCATTCCTCCCTCCTTTACCAGAAGGACTGATCTTTTTTGGACCTTTTTCTTCTGCCACGATGAGTTCCATGGTCACTGATGTTACTGTGTCTATTTCAAAGTCCATGTCAATCTCAGGGAAGATGGCAGTTTTCACAAATTGTTTCCTCCTGTGGCAGAAAGAAAACATCTTTATGTTTTTTGCTGTTAAATTGTCAACAGTCCACTTAAAACAAGATGAACCAAGAGACGCCTCCCCCACCCCCCCAAAAAATTCAAACATTTGAATTCATTGTAGTGAACATACTATTAGTAGATATAAAGAAGTGCATCACAAATAATTCAGTCAAATTGTTTTTGGTTTTGTTTTTTTGAAAATAAGGCTGAGGAAACCAATGAGCCAATCATTTGCATGTAAAATCTGACTTACAGTAGAACTGTGGAATTTTTTTTTATGTAAAAAATGATTTGGATGAAGAACAGAGACAGAAATTTGGCCAACTGCCATATTGTTTGTTTTCAACAGTTCTCAGTTTATGCTTGGAAAAACGAACAATTCATCTCCAAAATATCTTCAAAAAATGATTGGATTGTTTTCATTGGTTCTCATTTCCTGGACCTCCTCATTTTCCAGACGTGAGTAAACACCACTGAATACATTTTGATTAAAGATTAAACAACACAGATGCTATTCTGTTAATGGTATTTGTAAATCACCAAATGCAACATCTTTAGAATTCTCCTTATAATGGTTAGCTATTAGCAGCATAAGATGTCATTAGGAAGATGTTTGGATTATTCTGACAGATGTTAGCATTTTACACTAAACCCTTTGCTCTGAGCATAAAATGCTGCTAATCTTACTAAAGGTATTCTGTAAACTTGGATTAGTGAATGTAACAACAATGGCTTTGAAGGCAAACATAGGATAAATGAATGTGCCCAGAAGGACTCTTCATCTGACAAAATTTGAAGGGCACTATGGTTAAATTCCAGGCACTTTCGAAAACTTCTGCTGCAGGTTTGTGCTTCAGGGTTCACTGCTTTTTAATTTTCACTGATCATGATGATGGGAGAAGGTGAAGCATTGGAGGGAGGGACTGAAAAAGACATTGTTGTACAGTACCTGTCAAGTTAAACTCTATAGCTTACAAAAAAGGAATCTCATTCCTCTGGTGTAAATGCTTACAGTAGCACTGGGATTTTCTGCATGGGGCAGTTTCTTCTGAGAAACGATCATTTAAAGCACCCAAATCCCAAAATGGCAACAACTTCTGGAATAGCACCACAGGGCTTCCACTAAGAGATGGGCTTCAAAAATTTCATCAACAGGTTCTCTGCCCAGTTGTTGGGTGGGCATGGCCATGGTGGACATGGCCTAGTTGGCCTCCTGCACCACGGCTGTGGGGTGGCAGTTTCACCTTCTGCTTTTCTCAAGCCTCTAGGAGGGCAAAAAACTGCCTCCTGGCTCCTGAAGCCCTCTGGAAGCTGGAAAGGGGCCCATTTCAGGCCTTCCAGAACTTCCAGAAGGCCCATTTTCCCCCTGAGCCTCTGTGTCCACTCTGCTCAAACCTTGCACCCAAAATGGGCCACGTAGCCCAAAATGGGCTACTTTCAAAATCTACTAAAATGATAAGTGAAGGATTGATGATGAGGGGTTGGGCTGTGGCACCCAGAGATGTGAGATACATGCACATTAACAGGGACCCAGTGAACTGAAAAAATAAGCCAAAGTCCTTTGGGTAACTCAAGAATGGGAAGCAGAGCATAAGGTGTCTCAGAGGGTGGGGGAAGCCCAGGGAGGCTATGTGTAAGCTGGGAAGATGCCGAAGTGGAGGCCCACTAGAGTTTCTAGGACTTTCTTCACCCCATATTTTGTTTAATGACTCACATGGCTGCTTAATGACTGGAGAGAAATCAGGGATTAAATAAGGCATGTGGACATATTTGTCAACCTGCAGAATGACTTCAACTGAAACCATGCTTGCTTACTTACCATGACATTCAAGGGGGGGGGACTTAGGAATGGGGTGTCTCAGCTGGCTGGTCATGACATCTACCAACTGGTGTGTGAACCAAGGTTATATCATTGGACACCTGTTGGAGCCAGGTGGGAACCTAAGGCTGGACTGGTTGGCCCATATGACCTGAGAGACCTAGGGGGAAATCCTATTCTTTTAACTATCCCTATGTGCAGGAATAATTTAGAGTTAGCTTCATCTTTCTAAGTGCCGATATAAAGTTGTTGTGGCACGCCAGCGGCTTGTGAAGCTGGCAGCATCTTCAGACAGTGAGGAGGTTGGGGAAGAACATGGGCCAGTCCTGGAGTCTAAGGAAAGACTCTGATGAGGGCTCTGTGTTAGAGGCAGATAGGGGGCCAGGACCATATGCTAGTTATCAGATGGCTTCAGAGTCAGACATCAGTGAGGCAAATGAACAGCTGGAGCCTTTTCCCAGTGTGTGCATGCGCAGAGTTGCCTGATGAGGGGTACAGCTAAAGAACAGGGGTTGACTTGGGAGTAAGGTGGATGATGAATAGCCCCTCCCAGAGGAAATAAAAGAGGAGCAAAAGGGGAGTGGAGTTTGCAGGAGACAATTGGTCCACTTTCTTGGTTTGTGACGTTCTGAGACTCCTTGCCAAGCTTTGCAAATATCAGCCTGTCAGCTCTTCAGATAAGGTCTGTGACTGTAAATCCTCCCTTGAAAGACTTTGTTGGATGTGAATGTGCATAATTCACAGTAAATTAATAAAAGAGGTTTTTGTTGGGACAAGGAGTTTGCTTCATGCTCTTGGGAAGCCTCAGTCAGAACAGATGTACTCAATAAAGGGATTCTTGAACCTGAACCAAGCTTCAGATTCCTGACCTCCCGGAGTTCATTACTTGGAACCATGATAATATTGCTTAATGACTACCAAAATTTTCAGGCATAAGGCCAGGTTTCATTATGGTCATAAGTTGGGGACTACCTGTACATGTGGAGAATCATTGTGCTACTGTAAGTAAGTAATACAAGCAATGTACTTCTTTTTAAATAATATATGTTGTAGACTCTTGTGAGAAGAATGCAATATTGTTCATGTTCTTTATCTCTCAGCTGTTTTGATACCCGTGACCATGGTTAGTTTCTGGAATTTCTGGATATAAGATCCATTGGTATTGTGCTTTTACTCTTATCCTCAAAACCTTTTTTAGAAAATGGCATTTGGGCAGTTTCTACTAAAATCCATAAAGCTCATCTGGCTGACAACAGTCCCACAATGTTCTCCTCACTTTTCTCACCCGCTTTCCTATTTATTATCTGTATGAAACTGGATGCGATAATCATGCTTTGGCATGAAGTGTCATAAAAATTCTAATAACATTCAGCTCTATCACTCTGTGTCATCCAAATTAGCTGCTGGATCAATATTTACAGTCAATAACAGATTAAATAGGAACTAGTTAATTTAAGATGAATCTTGAAACGCTGCAAGGACTATGGAAGGGTGGTATCCATTACAAGAAATTAGTGCATCTGAATTCTTGATGAACATGCATACCACTGAAAATATGACTCTCCTCCACAGGTTTTGAATACCCCATCAATAGAGATTTTAAGAAGAGATTGAACAGCCATTTGTCTGGAATGCTGTAAGGCAGGGGTGTCAAACTCGCAGCATCACATTGTCGTCATGTGATGTTTTTTGACTTTTCCCCCTTTGCTAAAACAGGGGTTGGGATGGCCAGTGCATGATGCATTCAGCTCATGTGCTGCAAGTTTGACATCCCCACTATAGGGTGTTCTTGAGCAGAGGGTTGGACTAGAAGACCTCCAAGGTTCTTTCCACTGTGACTGGTATACTAAACGTCCAGATAGTTTTTAAAAGGATTCTCACGTAAGCCAAATTGCAAAGAGGTGACAAAGACAAGCATGTGTTCTTAGCCCAGGAATTGTTGTTTTTAGTACACTAGATACACCTGTGCAAAAGCCCTTTTGACTACAGTTACTATCCAACTTGAATAGAGATTGTGAATTAAATGAACGAATGAATGATTAAACCATTATCAATAACCATAAAATTAATGATTCAGTTTACCAATGAATCCATGTAGAAAAAGAGGCCTCTGTCCCAAATCTAAGATGAAATATCCCTGAACTGGAAGATTTTCATGGCCATAGTTGTTATTTTTAAATTAAAACAATTTTTTTCTTCCCCAACCAGGCCCTTCAGATCCAGATAAGTTCTCTAGTACAGGCCATGGACTAGTACCAGTTCCATGGCTGGAGATGGTTGCGTAGCACCAGGCCACACAGCTGGAAATGAGCAATGGATGAGTGAGAAAAAACTGAAACCATTCTCCCCAGTCCATGCAAAAATTGTCTTCCAAAAAAGCAGTTTCTCTGGATCCAAAAATGTTGAGGACTACTGATCTACTACATCTCTTCTTTTCCCTGACATCTGTAAATTGGTAATATCGCTCAGATACCAGTGGCCTCTTCAGGCAGTTTCATATAGATGTTTAATTGAAGGAGTATGAGTGTTGAGCCATGTCACTTCATACTCCTGGAGGGCTGGGGGATGACCTTCCTCCTCCACATGACCTCTGATTGCTTCAGGAAAAAGTGTTGTGGTTCTCTAGCAGCCAGCGGAGCTGGCAGCAGAGTCAGATAGTGAGGAGGTTGGGAGGAACATGACCCAGTCATGGAGTATGGGGAAGGCACTGATGACAGCTCTGTGTCAGAGGCAGAGAGGGGGCCAGAGCCGTATGCCAGTTATCAGCTGCTTTCAGAATGAAACATTAGTGAGGTAGACGAACCGCTGGAGCCTGTTCCCAGTGTGCATATGCGCAGAATTACCAGATGAAGGGAACAGCTAAAGATCAGGGGTTGACTTGGGAGTAAGGCCCCAGGTGGACAATGAATGATCCCTCCCAAAGGAAATAAAAGAGGAGTGAAAGGAGAGTAGAGTTTGCAGGAGACAATTAGTCCATTTAATTGGTTCATGACTCTCCAAGACTCCTTGCCAAGTTTTTCAGATATTGGCCTGACAGCTCTTTAAGCCAGATAAGGTCTGTGACTATAAATCCTCCCTTGAAAGACTTTGTTAGATATGAATGAGCAAAATTCATAATAAATTACTAAAAGGGGTTTTTGTCGGGCAAAGAGTTTGCTGCGTGCTCTCGGGAAGCCTAGGTCAGAACAAAGAGTACCCCCAACTTCCAATCCATATAAGCCATCCAAGAAAGCAAATTATTGTGAAAAGTAGGTAAAATGAGCATGACAAAGAGAGTTGTACTAAAGGTGCTTTTTCAAGAGACAGCTGGACTTTCTTGTTTTTATTTGAAGATGTTTCGCTTCTCATCCAAGAAAAAGGATGAGGAAAAAGCTTCTTGGATGAGAAGTGAAATATCTTCAAAGAAAAACTAGAAAGTCCAATTGACTCTTGAAAAAGCCACTTTGGGACAATCATGACCTGGATGACTGAGAATGTCCATAGAAGAGAGTTGTAGTACCCCTAGACTGGTTCTTCTATAGGTCATCCATAAGAACAATTAATATGGCTTCAGTACCTAAATTATTCCGGCACCATTCCCAAGCCTAAAATACAACTGAAAGAAGTCCAAACAATTTATTTCTTCTCTATACATATGCATATTAATCCTCAGTAACTTTGTCTAAAAAGGTTGATTGCCAATTTTCAGCATTGAATTTATTTTTGCATGGGTAAATGAATTAAAGGCCAAAACAAATGTTTAAGTCTCTGTGAGGCTTAAAACAAACATGTCCAGCTTTTAAAAGGTAAAGACTCCCTCAAAGGGGAAGATTTATGCCTTTGAAAACTAAACTTGCAAGAATAATCTGTAATTCCAAAATTGAAATGTTCCACAACTTTGGATTTTATGTTACTGTAACTAAGAGGAAGGAAAACAGAAAGACAGAAATGGTTGCTAATCGCGTTATAGAGAAATTACATGAAAAAAATCCAAACATGCCTGGGGGGGGGGGGATGTAGCCTTGAATCCCATACTCAAATTGTTTTTGTTTGCACAGATTGCCTTGAAAAGTGAGGGGAGCTGGATGTCAACTCTCTGTGTTGACATTCCATGCAGAGCGTTGGCGGAGCCAGATCTGAGATTACAGTAGCTCGGTTGAGATGAATGAAACTATTGGATAATGTGATTTATGACAGACTGAAGGGAGGACAGAAACACGGGCAAAGTTCAAAAGCAGGTAAAGAAAGCAAAAAAGATGGCTGCAAATAAGAAATACCTAATGAAGAATGCCTAATAAAGCTGTTAATAAATCACTGCTTTTTGTATTACCATATCGGGTTGCTTATTATGAATCAGGCATTGTTAGGGTACTTTACAGTTGGATTTTTAGCATTACTAGTTTTTCTTTCTTTTTGGTCTCGTGTATGTGTGCAAAATAGTTTTGATTCAGCTAGATGTTATAATTTTATTTTGTCTTCCTGGAAATAAAGTATCTTGAAATGAAGTACAATAATATATTAGTCTTCCAGTGGATGAGCCAGTAGATTAATAAAAGGAAAACATGATGTTTTATGTTATGCAGACATGATTGCTTTTCAAAATTAGGATAATTGACAGCTGACGTATTTAATTTGTCAGGGCACCGACAGAACTGATGTGGAGGGAGATGAGAAACTATACAAGTCAGGCACATTAGATTCTTTATTGCCACCCATTCCTACAAACACACGTACACACACTCACATAAGCATGCACGGACACACATATACAGGTGTTAGATAATGGAAAACAATTATTTACAAAAAAGTGCATTGCGTTCAAAAGGACTCTGTATTAATTTATTTTGCTATTTCATTAGTTGAATGTCATTTGTTCCATTAGTTATATGCTGTCCCAGGTTGGATGGCAATGACACAAAACTAATAACCCTACTAAATTGCACCCATTATAAAAATAGTTCTATTTTGATCATTTGTATGTAGGATGAAAGATCTTGCTGAAAGCCTTCAGAGAGGCTTAGGACATTCATGAAAGAGATAAATATGCTGAGAGAGGCAAGGCAGTAATGTTCCGAAAATATCTCTTGTCATCCTTCTCTTGTGCGTTGTTTGAGATTTTGTGTTTGAAAACATTTTCAGGTAGTGTAAGATTAGCTAGTACGCAAATACCTCCATCTGTCAAGGTACAAAGATGAAAAGATATCTTGATTATATGGTGCAGATCAGCCTTCCCTAATCTGGAACTTTCTGTGCTAGTTGGAAATTCTAAAGTAGAGCTTCTAACCTTAGTAACTTTAAGATGTGTGGACTTCAGCTTCCAGGACTGGGTTTCTGGAAGTTGGAAGCTGATGCATCTTAAAGTTGCCAAGGTCAAGAAACATTGTTCTAGAGGTTGAGCTCCCAATATGTTTGGATGAGTCAGAGTGGGAAAGGCTAGATCGAAGCCCAATTGATCATCCCATAAAAGTGAGGCAAGACACTTTATTGGAGTCAGTTAGTGCCAGAATGTATCATTCCAAATCTGCGATGTTGGGTTCACCTTCTTTACATCTCAATTTCTTACTTCTTCTGCAACTGCACATACTAAGTGTTGCTCAGTTGCAGCTCCCAAGCTGAGTTTGTGCAATGCAGGAAACTCTAAATGTACTTTTTTCCTTGTTATTGTTGTGGTCTGTCAGCGGCCTGCAGAGCTGGCAGCAGAGTCGGATAGTGAGGAGGTTGGGGAGGAACACGGGCCAGTCCTGGAGTCTGGGGAATGCTGGGATGAGGGCTCTGTGTCAGAGACAGAGAGGGAGTCAAGACCATCTGATAGTTCTGTGCTGCCTCCAGAGGCTCCGGAGTCTGACATCAGCAAGGCAGAAGAACAGTGTGAGCCTGTTCCCAATGTGTGCATGTGCCGAGCTGCCAGAAGGCAAGAGCAATTATGAAAAAAGCTTGGAGGTGATTGGCTCTTCCCATAAGACATAAAAGAGGAGCAAATGGACACGAGCCTTTGCAGGAAACAATTAGTTCACCTAGAAGGCTCAAGCTCTGAGAAGTTCCATTTGACTCTGTGCTAAGTTTGGCCTTTTATTTCCCCTGGGAGGGGCCATACCCTAATTGGCAACTAGGTCTCTGGTAGCATTTCAAGGGAGATAAAGGTGGGTACTTATCAACATTACCCTGAAAGACTGTGGCAACTCGAGCAGACATCTGTTGGACTCTTCATAGACTGTTTGTGAATCAATAACGGCTGTGAATGACCATAATTCACAGCTGCCTAAATAAAAGAGGGTTTTTGAGACTAAGATTGTGATTTATGATTTCTCAGCAAGTCAAGATCAGAACAGTTATATGGATTTTTATTGTTTGCATTTCTTAACATTTTTAAGTTTGTTAGCCATCCCTTTGTGAATGGATGACCATATATAAATGAAAGAATAATTAAATAAACAAACCACAGTGGCCGTGTTCACATAGCATGTTAAGTTAATTTGATGGCTCAATGCTTGCCATATGCTGAAATGATGACTGGGTTTCGACAATGGACAGAATCACAAATTTACCATTTCCCAAATGTGATTCCAGAAATTAGATAGCCCTTGCCTTATGACCAGTCATTTAGTGATTATTCAAAGTTACGACCAACCCCCCCAAAAAAGGTACTAATGACCCAGATTCAAAGTTATGATGGCCCTCCCAGCTCCTCCTCATGCTCATGTGGTTGTATTTTAGGTGCTCAGCAAGCAGCCTGCATTTATGGCCAATATCCAGCATCCCACAATCCCATGACTACTATTTACATTTTTTTGCTGGAAACCAGCATGCATTTCTAGGTTCTAGCAAAAAAAAAAAAAAAGCTGTTGCATCCTAGAAATTCACTTAACAGCTGTGATGTTTGTTTTATAACTGACACAATCACTTAATGACCACCATAATATACATCATGAGAGGATCTTGGTAGTCCAGTGGTTAGAATGCAGTATTGGAAGAAAACTCTGTCCGCTGCTTGGAATTTGATCCTGATAGGATTCAAGGTTGAGTCATCCTTCCATCCTTGCAAGGTCGGTAATATGAGGACCCACATTGTTGGGAGAAATATACTGACTCTGTAAACTGCCCAGAGAGTGCTGTAAGGCATTATGGTGTGGTATATAAGTCTAAGTACTATTGCTTTTAAATAAAACTGAGTTGGTAGCATGGGTTCCTTGACATAACTATCATGATATACAATGGAAATTCCAGCAGTCTTTCCAGTTGTGACTTGAGGACTAGCTGTATTGTGGATTAATCTACTCAACATCAAGGACAGAGAAAGAACAGGTGGACCTGAAATCTCCTATTTCCATAATGTTAGCTTTTTAGATTGGTCAACGTGGGTTCCCTAATGTGTTTGACCTTTCCGCTTTTAACATATCGCTTGGACCACCTTTTTGGCAATTCATTAAAAGGGCCTCTTATATTTATTTCCTGCTTAAATTATTTGCACTGCTGGTACGTAGCCTCTCTGGGGTCTTTTTGCATTCCGAAGACAGTTCAGAAATAGGACAAAGATTAATACATATTACATTCTTGCACTTGAATATCTCTTGCCCCCAGTTGTGTAAACTGAATACCTGCAAGAAACAGCCACCTCTGACCGAGAGAAATTAATTAGCAGCTTGGCTGCCTTCTTCCTGCAAGAGCAAAGTATCTTAAATGAAAACAGACATGTAAGGACATCTTTACAGTTTGTTGCATTAGATCCCTGTTTTGCCTAATTAAGAATCCTATCAAAAAGAGAAAACTTGCATCACCTTTAACCTTCTTTTAATCCAACACAGTGTCTTTCTCATAATTACAGCAAGAGTGCTACTGTCCTCCAAAACTGATTCACTTTGCTCCATCTTGGCTTCCAAGATCAATTTATTATGCCTTAGTTGTAAAGATTTTCCCCATTTCTATTCACTGTTGTTTTGTGTATCTTGATTGCTTTTGATCAAAATAACATCGATACTTTAGCTCAGCAATTATGAGTTTGGATCCAAGGGTTCTGGTGGAAAAGCTGACACACAACAAGACAGAAATTACAATTGTGTCTCTTGTCCTTTTTCAGAATGGATTGAAAAGGCAGAAACCAAGAGAGTAGGGGAAAGAGAGTGAAAGAATTAGTGAATTTTGTTTCCTTCAATGTTGGAACATTGTCCCTGGGGTATAGAGCTGTATGATCACTTTGCAATTGTGTGCAGGGCATGCTGGCTCAGTGGCTAAGATGTTGAGCTTGTCGATCAGTTCAGTGGTTTGAATCCCCTAGTGCCACATAATGGAGGGAGCTCCCATTACTTTTCCCAGCTTCTGCCAACCTAATGGAGTGAGCTCCCGTTACTTGTCCCAGCTTCTGCCAATCTAGCAGTTCGAAAGTGCATGTAAAAAGTGCAAGTAGAAAAACAGGGACCACCTTTGGTGGAAAGGTAACAGTGTTTCGTATGTCTTCAGCATTTAGTTATGTCGGCCACAAGACCACAGAGATGTCTTTGGACAGTGCTGGCTCTTTGGCTGTGAAATGGAGATGAGCACTGCCCTAACATTGGGAACAACTAGCACATATGTGCGAAGGGAACCTTTACATTTACATATCTGCTTGGGGTAATTATTAGTAAGCTTTAAAGTAGTTCAGGTAGAAAATGTGTAGGATTGTCTGGTTCACTTAGCATTCCTGTGAGGAACTAAATTTCATTGAAGTTGTGCCAGTTGAAGTCTTAATGGGTCACGGAATAACTAATTATGCCAGTTTGCAAGAACCCATAAATATGCAGGTAGAAACAGGAAGAAGAAAATAATGCCAATACATAAGAGTATAAAATATGGAATGGTGTTATTAGTCCTTGACTTAGAACCATTTGTTTGGTTTGAAGCTATGTTTTAGGGTTCCAAGTAACATCCCCATGAAAGAAGACACCAAGGCTTGAAGTTCCTCAAAGTTCCATTTTATTAGAGATGTCATATTGGCACATCTGGAAAAACCTAAATCTGAAAGCTTCCAGGTTTTCCCCATTCAAATGAAAGTCCAAGCTCCTGCCCAGCACACACATCACATGGCCCAATCAGGCACCATCCCGAGACGCCTTTTAGTTATACCCCTCCAAGTGCAGGATTTGGAGGTTTTCCGAACCAGTGATAATATTAGCTACAGGTTCTTCTGAACTGAGGCATACTCATAGCAACCCACCTCTGATTATAGAAAAGAATAGAATAATAGAGTTGGAAAGGACCTTGGAGGCCTTCTAGTCCAACCACCTACTTATGTAGGAAACTCTACACCACTTCAGACAAATGGTTATTCAATCTCTTCTTAAAAACTTCCAGTGTTGGAAGTATTACCTTTATATAAATACATAAAACATACTTTCTTTGGGGGGAAAAAAGATCTCAGCTATTGATCACAGCTTTTAGTTATCTAAATATTGGGATGTCTCCCAGATATTTGTATAAATATTTGCATGGATTTTATTTATTGATGCAGTCCCTCTGCAATAAAAATAAATGGTTTAATATGAGGCAGCTGCCTACCATTCAATTTCATGCTTATTACAAATCTGTATGGTATTTGTGCAGTTGGTTTTATCTTATTTATTTTGGGCAGCAAGCAAAACTGAAGCATAGAATAGCTCTCTCCTTGGCTAAGGTGGCTGGGATCTTTTGGAATAACATAGAGTAAAAGAGCTGGAAGGGATCTTTGAGGACTTCTAGTTCAACCCCCTGCCCACCCATTTGAGACAAATGGCTGTCTAGTCTCTTTCTGAAGGCCTCCAGTGATGGGGTACCCACAACTTCTGAAGGCAAGGCATTCCACTGGTTAATTTGATTTTCTCTTTAGGAAATTTCTCCTTGATTAGTTGTTTCTTGTCCTGCCTTTTGGTGGTCTGGAAAGTAGGTTGACCCCCCTCTTCTTTGTGGCAACCTCTCAAATATTGGACTTCTTGGAACTTTCTTTTGGAGACACCAAGCCTCTGAATGGTTTCATAGGATGCTAACTCTCCATAGTCTTCCAAGATTACTGCAAATGTAACTTAAGCTAAAAATATCCTCACAGAACATTTGGTGATTTTCCAGCTGATGACCAAGGAATTAATATTAATTAATGAATTAGCATTTTTTTTTGAGAACCTGTATATGCTTCCTCAATTCGTGGTACCATCTCATAATTCCTGTAATAATTTTGAAATCTTTTGTAATCATGGAATTAATTATTTAGGTGTGTAACTGTTCAAATTCACCAACTAATTACCCTTTTGGGGGCCTTGGAAAAAAAAAAGCTAAATGTGGTACATCCTACATCCTACTGGAAAATATCCAATTATTTTGCTTTAAAAAAATGAAACACCACATAAGATAAATATTTTCTTTCTTTCTTTCTTTCTTTCTTCTTTTCTTCCTTCCTTCCTTCCTCCTTTCTTTCTTTCCTTTTTCTCCATCCTTTCTTCTTTCCTTCTCCTGCTCTCTATTTCATTCTCAAATTCATATGGCTGTCCATCTCATAAATGAGTGACTCTGGATGGATACAACTAAGTTAAAAAAACATTAATATATTTAATGGGCTCAATTATGGTCATAAGTCAAGAACTACCTGTGATGAAGCAGAGACAGAAAACATGTCCTTCTCTATAACTACTATGGAGTTAGCTGCACCAGGTAACTGTGTACATGAGCATCCCACAGGGAGTGCTTGATTTAAGACTACAGCTGGCACCGAAAATTCCATTGCTAGCCATGGAGAGTCATGGCCAATTTTACAATCATCTTTGTCATGTTTGCTAAGCAAATCATTATGGTTGTTAAGTGAATCACACAGTCATTAAGGGAGTCATTGACTTTGCCTGTTGGAAGCTGTCTGAGAAAACGTCATGGGACTCTGGGGCATTACAACTGTTGCAAATGTGACTGGCTACCAAGCACCAAGACCAAATGTTGATCATGTGACTATGGGGGATGCTGCAATGTTTTTATATGCGAGTTCTGATCCTAAGTCACTTTTTTTTTTGAGCTGGCATCACTTCAAACAGTTGCTAAACCATGGTCGTAAGACAAGGACTACCCTACTATGTGTGCTTTCTTTTCATTGCTTTATTGGTGAGACTGATGTGCTTATCTTCAGTATTATCTACGAGGCCTGACTGGTGGAACAATTTTTTTTTTCCACAATTCCTTTGCCTATTTGGCTGAGGATTCTCTTTTTACCCAATTCTTGATGAAAGAAAAGCATCTCATAGGTAAACAATGGTTTCATCCTCACATTACCACCTCAGAGTTGGGACCTATTTTTGTTTGTATGTTAATATAATATGTTAGTTAGTATGTTTATGCTAACAGTATTTTCCATTGTGGAATTTCTGTGAGGGAATAAAAAAAAAGTTAACATGGAAATATTGTCCATAGAATTGAAACTCCAGAGGAGGTATTTTTAAAGTACTATCTTAAATGTTTTTCAGCTAAATTGGGACTTTTGAGATAGAAAGGGACACTCTTTGGTGACATATTTTCTCTGATGGGAAAGGACCATCTTCACTCTATCCTAATCCAGACAGCAATTCTGAAAGTCATACTTATGATTTTAGATTCCTCCTCCTCCTCCTCCTCCTCCTCCTCCTCCTCCTCCTCCTCCTCCTCCTCCTCCTCCTCCTCCTCCTCCTCCTTCTCCATCTCCTCCTCTTCCTCCCCCTCCTCCTTCTCCATCTCCTCCTCTTCCTCCCCCTCCTCCTCCTTCTCCATCTCCTCCTCTTCCTCCTCCTCCCCCTCCTCCTCCCTCTTCAACTGAACTAACCTGAAATCTTCTTTCAGCCCACTTTGATCATTCATGACATTTTAAAGCCATTAGGGAACCTGGTGGAATCAGGTTAGCAAAAAGTCCTTTCATTCTTATTGAAGTCCCTCATATATCATGCTAAGTGCTTAACTTTCCTGTAATTAAAATGGATTACCATTAGAGAGATCACAAACAAACAAAAGCTAAAACCCTGAAAGATATTCTGCAAATGAGTCACTGAGTAAGATTTTCTTCAGCGTTCCCTGTTTAACATTATTTGGAAAACAATCATTTTCTATGATTAGGTGGTTGGCTCCTATTCTTTTCAAATGTGAGCTAGTTGCTAATCACACCATTAATCATGTTCCTTAAGCGAAGATTACTATAATGGCTCTTCATAATAAATGGCAACAGAAAAATCATCCTTTGTCTCTACAATCTTCCTCAGTGACCTTGTACATTTCTGTCATAGTACTCATTAAAAAGGAACTATGATGATGAGTTACATCAGAACCCATAATTTCAACAATTAAGATCAGTCTTATTGGAGACATTGTTTAGAGAATAGACTTTTTGATGGCCTCTGATGGTATTATGGAAGGCATGGAACATAGCCATGTAAAGTTTCTAAAGAAAGAAATTGCACTCATAAATGAGCAAACAAACCAACAAGCATTTTAAATCATATTCAACTGAGATTTTTCCCCCTCTGACTTTCTCCTCTGTATAATAGCATGGGTCATTAACAATTTAGATCTGTTGATTGTATTTCACTATTTCTTTTTACTGTAAGAGCAAAATGCTCTATGATTTGGGAAACTGGGACAGATATCTTAGATGGCAATCATAGGGGAGGCTTGAAGTGACTCAAAATATCCACTTGAGGAAAGTCCTTTGTGGCACATGGTATATTCTGCACCCTTAATTTCGCCTCCTGCTCAGCCCTGTAGTGCCTAATATCCCTTTGATTAGGCCGCTAAATTTCATATCATGGGGGAAATATCATCTTCAAGCAGTAAAAATATTGAATTACCTCTGAACCGAAGATGTTGATTTCTTCCTGTGAAAGTAAAAGTAAAATATATAGCACTATTAAAAAAAAGTTCTGCACTTTTTTTTTTTATATTCTCATTTGATTCCTTTGAAATCCTTTTAAAAAATAAAAAGAATTTTGGTGAGATTGACACGCTATTCTTGTACTTTTTAAAAGATGAACTGGCTAAGGGATATGTGTGAATGCTTTGTCTTTCATTGTATAATCATCTCTTCAGCAGTCTGCCACTACACTGACTTCCAGTGCTTTCCTTCCATCCCAAAGGAAGCCTTCAAAATGAATTCCTCCCATCCAGGTGTGTGCAACCAAACAGATCTCACAGTGGTGGAAATATAACTACTCTAACATAACAACAGTAAAAGTTCCTGCTACTTCCAACAAAACGTGTGTCCAAATATATCACAGAGAAATATTTGAAAGAACTTCTCAAGCTGCTTGAGGAGATGGAGAAAAAAAATATGAAGAAAAAGAGGAAGGCTGTTGAGAAACTGCAAGTTAAACTTTGGCATGCCATTAATCAGAAATGTTTAGCTGTTGGGCATTGAAGCATTCTCTTTGTGACTGTATGTTTGAGTATTCCTGTGGGAAGGAATCTGACCTAAGTGAATATTAGTGAAGTAGGTTTTATAGCTTGTTCTAATGGTTAAGGCATCAGACTTACAGGAGACCATGAGTTCAAGTCCTACTTTAGACATGAAAGTCAGATGGGGGCATTCTCTCTCTCTCTCATTGCAACACACCTCAGTTGCTGATGTGGGAAAAATAGGACAAGGGAGCTGTGTTGGATATGCTTGTCATCTTGAGTTATTTATAAAAATAATAAAAGTGGGATACAAACAAGCAAATAAATAAAAGGGATTTATTTGTGGGATAAAGCATAGGCAAATCCTACTACCAAGCTAACTACACGCTACCAGAAGAAGTGACAAAGAGCTCATATTCTGTAAAAGTCTGCATAAGAAGTAAAAGGCAGATGGAAGAACCCTCAATCTCTTAGAGAAAAGGTAGGCAAAATGAAAGATACAGAGAGGACACAGAGCATCCTTACACTGTTTGTCTACATCCTATTGCTCCATCTGGCCAGTCGGTCATAAGATATGCTAAAGAGACAGTATCACTGGTTTTGTATCTCTAACATTAGTCATGATGGAGAACAGCTTATTTTATAAGCCTTGCTGCAGAAACCATATGTCCCAGTTTCAAATAGCAACAATATCTGCAATATAACTACAGTGTTTTTTTCCCTTTTTACAATCCAGTAATCCATTTTAGCAGGGTGAAGTGGGGCAACTGAATGGAGCTGAGAGTTTACTGGCTGGATGCCCTTCCTGATGCCTAGGCAGAGTTTGCAGTAGATATTTTCTCTTTGGGCACTGATAGAGAAACATGTCACTTCTTAGGATTGATCTCTCAACCTTCTGACTGGGAGGCGTGTGTTTTCACTTCTAGGCTATCATGGCACTCACAGTAAAAAAATAATAATGTAAGTGTGTGTGTGTGTGTGTGTGTGTGTATAGGTAGGTAGGTAGGTAGGTAGGTAGGTAGGTAGGTAGGTATAGGTATAGTTGTAGGTCCCTGTTATAGCAACGATGATATGGATTGGTGCTCTGTATGGAGAGGCAGGAACTGAGGCGAGGCAGGTTACAGTAACAAACAACCTTTATTGTCACAGCTAACAGTGCAAAGTGCAAGGCAATTCCCAAACCAGCAACAACATTGGCTGTCTGACAGATCTTTATGTAGCAGCTGTTAGATAGCTGAACCAATCAGAAGGATGTGTTTTCCTGCTGAAAGGCTGCTTGCATCTTAGCCAATCAGAGGAGCTCTGCGGCCGGAAGTGCTTTTGACAGCGCCGTAAGTCTGAGGACTTAACAATTGGCAACTTAGTCATTAAGCAAAGTGGTCACTTATCTTTATTTGTGGCCTTACTTCAGCTTTTCTTTGTTTTACAGACCTATGAAAGTTGTAAGTACAAGAATAGATCATACAGTTACTTTTTCATCACTGTCACAATTGTGAATGATTATTAAACAAGGTGGCCACTAAATGAGGCTTATATGTATTTTGATTAGCACTTCTTGAAATCCAATAAGCAATTTAGGCCAAGATAATTCTAAAAGAGCCGAGGTGGCGCAGTGGTTAGGGTGCAGTACTGCAGGCCACTTCAGCTGACTGTGATCTGCAGTTCAACGGTTCAAATCTCACCGGCTCAAGGTCGACTCAGCCTTCCATTCTTCCGAGGTGGGTGAAATGAAGACCCAGACTGTGGGGGCACGTTGCTGACTCAATTTGCTAAAAAATCTGTAAACCGCTTAGAGAGGGCTGAAAGCCCTATGAAGCGGTATATAAGTCTAATTAATAAATACAATAATAAATAAATAAATAAATAAATAAATAAATAAATAAATAAATAAATAAATAAAAGTAACCCTGTACAATTGTGTTTTTGGAAGAAAAAATAGAGTATTAACGTTAAATCTACTGTACAAAGCCTCACAAGTAAAAATGGAACATGAATTACATCAGAGCAACAGTAAAAATTCTAAAAATAGGAACGGACATTAGAAATGAAATAATAAATAAAGACTTATCATTATATCTTTTTTTAAAAAAAACTATTTTTCAGTTTGCTTATTTTCACAAAGATCAAATAATTTCATTCAGCAAATATTTAATACAGAAAAGGATTAAGAGCTTTAAATAGTTTTGGTTTATTATAATTCATTGGCTTCCTTTTTCTTGATGACTCTGAATGTCATAACAATGGGCTATCTGCTTTTGTATGTATATGTGTAAGGGTCAATTTCCTAAACTTCAAATTTTATGGATAAAGTCAAATTACAATGAAAGATATAAAAAGGTAATTAATTATGTAGTAAATAATGGTTTTACTTTATAGTGTGAACTAGGCTAAATCCTAACATGTCAATTAGAAAAGGAGAATTTTGTTCTGCAGGGCATGAAGTAAAGAATCTGTTTTTTGTTTCTGAAGCCTGTCTTCCATTGACCTGTATTCTCCTGTTACAACTTCTAATTGTAGTAATCCCTTAAAGCAGTGGTCACCAACTGGTGGTCTGCAGAAAAAATATTTGCATTTTTATTGCACTCAATTAGGGGTCCTCAAACTACAGTTCCTGGACTGAATACATGCAATGAATGTTTTGTTGCTGCAGAGAGTTTCTCTCCCTTCAGGGTCTTTTTGTGTGGGTCAGAGAGGGGCAGAAATTCCAACATGGGGTCTGCTTCAGCTTCCTGGTGCGGGGCTTTGGGTGAAGGCTGGAGGGAAGTGCTGCTGGTGGCAAAGAGCCGGAGGGCGTTGTTCCAGTGGGACTGTATCATAACCTGGAACTGGATGACCATCTCAGCCTGCTGAGCCTCCAGGTGCCTATACCTGACCTTATACTCCCACAGGTCTCCTGTCTGGTTGGAAAGCCTCTGCTTGTAATTCTCAGTGAGATACTTCACTCAGTGAGAAGGATCTGCCTTCTCAGTCAGATCCAATTTGAACTGAGCCAGCTGTTTTGCCAACTCTTTCTCATGATGGCTGCTTAGCTCCAACAACTACTTCCTGTTGGGGCCCTAAGGAGCCTGGACAGACAACATGGAGTAGCTGGTAGGGAGAAGTAGAGATTGTCGAGGCATCCCTCAGGGTGAGTGATGTCAAGTTGGCTATGCCCAGCAGTCACATGACCATCTAGCCACGCCCACCCACATGGTCATTAAGCAGATCATATCTGTGGTCCACGGAATTTAAAATTATGAATTTAGTGGTCCCTGAAGTCCGAAAGGCTGGGGACCCCTGCCTTAAAGGAGGAGTAGTAAACTCTCAAACGTATTAGATATTCTTCATTTGTCATTCAAACTCTGAGGGCTATTCCTGGATTCTTAGGATAAAAACACACAAAAAACTCACTTTTAATTTTTCCAATCTTTTTTTTATTTTAGCAAATTATGGCAAATCATTTTGTGGATTCCATTTTTAATTGAGAATTGGAAATTCTTGATAATTATTGAATGCAGATTACCCAGAAATCTACCCATTGGTGTTTATCTGTATTAGAGAATTTTACCGGTGATGTCTTTGGAAACTGGCTTCTTCTTATTTATTTAGCCATCTATTGCATGAGGTCCATAAAGTTATGATTTCTGTGACTCTTCTCTGGGTCAGAAGGTTAATTATCCTTCTTGGGGATTGCTTGGGATAACATTTCACAACTGAGTCCCACAACATTTCTTTCAATGCTTGCTTGCGGTCAGATGATGCTAATTTTGAAACTCAGGCACCGTATTGTGCTGCTATATTTACTACTGATTTGCCAAAAAAGACACAGTGCAGAACAAAAAACAACCAATTTCCCCCACACAATTATTTATTTTTAATTCCAAGTTGGCATGCGTTTGGCTGCACCATTTCAGCTCTATTCTTCTCTAAAGCCTCCTACAATGCTGAATAAAAGGACATAGATGTTTCTGCTTTGGATTGTTGGGGTCTGCTGCCCACTACATGGCTGAAAGGCTGGGTAAATTTCATTTACAATGCTGGAAAGAGAGAGGCTTACAAAGCCAGCATTTTCAGCAATATCTGCAGTAACCATGTCTGTATATAAAAAGAACCTTCAGACATTAATTTGATGCCAGCAATGGAAATTGAACAGAAACATTGTGCAATGGGCTAGATGTTTATTCTAAAAAAAAATGTTATTCAAAAATTGGACAGAGAATAATAATAAATCCCTCTGGTATAAAAATAAGTCCAAGAGCTTGTTGAAGTTGAAACTGCACGTTAATTCTATTATGATTTTATTTTAATAGAAGCTAACTCGATGAAGAAAAGTACATGTTGCAAAGAATCCCCTATAATCCAGTGTTTAATCCCCCCCCCACACACACACATTATAATCTTTAGATTGGAATTTGGTTTGTAACATTTTGACATTTGAAAGGGTTATAATTTCTTTTTTTTAAAAAAAATGATGAAATATGCCTTATAAACATATTGTCAGATCATAGCAGGCTGATGGTTTTGATCTTTCTGTGTTATTCTTTCCTCTTATTATTTGATATAATTGGCATTTCTACAAATGTCAAAGTATCATGCTTTCACAATGACACAAACAGCATTTTGTCAACTCAAGGGCAGGCTGTAAAGGATATACGAATGCTTTATTGATTTCAAAACAAATCCAACACAAGTAAGAGATGTGAATCTAACACTAAGCCCCTACTGTATAGAAATAAGATTTGAAGAAAAACCTTCCTAGAATCCTAATAGATGCCAAGCCAAAAAAAAAAAAAAAAAAAACCTTTGTTTTTTAAATCTCTTATTATGTTTCCTGAATTGAAGCATAATGACTTTTGAAATCGTTAAAAGGATGATTTCTGAACATATATTGCTGCTCCTTTCCAAATTTTCTATGTACCTGCTTCATCAATGTCATAATTGTTATGATGAGTGTGGAGTGTTTTCTGGTTTCTAAACTTTTTCTGTCATGGTAGCGCAGTGGTTAGAATGCAGTACTGCAGGTTATTTCTGCTGACTACCGGCTGCCAACAGTTCAGCAGTTCAATTCTTGCTGGCTCAGGGTCCTTCCATCCTTCAGAGGTTAGGTAAAATGAGACCCAGATTGTTGGGGGCCATATGCTGACTCTGTAAACCACTTAGAGAAGGCTGTAAAGCACTGTGAAGTGATATATAAGTCTATTGCTATTAGTTAGCTGAATCTTTAGTGTTGTTAAAAAGTTCCATTGAGTGTCTCAAATTATATAAGCATGTTGCTATGATATACACAAAAATCTGCTCAAGATAGAAATTGAGTCTATTGTTCCTTGTCTCAATAAAATTATTATGTAGCATTTCCCAATATTAGATGATAGATCTAGTATACAAATTCTGTGAAATTCAGACATCATCAACAATAGAAAATTTTAATTTCTTACTTCCATCTCCTGATGCGAATTTTTATTTTCCAGGACTGGTAGCAGTGCCTTCTCCTAAGGAAGGCCTTCAAAGATTCAGAAGGGATAATCTTTATGTCAGGGTTGAAATGGAAAGTCGTTATGCTCTCTGAGCTAAGTAACATCATCAATGCTAGTGATTAGCGCCAGTGACTATCATTGGTTATGTTACCTAGTTTGGATAATGAAATATCTGCAAGAAAACAACCGAGGTCAGAGAATATCATGGACCATCACTTGGTATTCCAATGGGTGGAGGTGAAGAAGAGAGGCAGATGAGAGAGTAAGCTTTATCACTGAGAAATTCTGCTTGATAGCATCATGTATAGGGTCTGAAACTTTTTCAAACATTTTGAATTTTGAAGAATGTTATCATACTTCTTTAAAATAGTGGTCAGGAGTTGTGGGGTAAAAACAAAATGTCCATTCACCTGAAGGTCAACCAGCAAAATTAATCCTTAGTCTCCTTTTAGGTTTAGAATATTTACATCTGTTCTCTGTTCCCATTGTTTCTGGGCAGATTAACACCCTCTTTATTTTATAAGAATGATTTGGGATCTCTATGGCACAGATCATAGGCATTATTGATAATAAATGCAACCTAATAGGGATGTGGTGGCTCAGTGACTAAGAGGTTGAGCTTGTTGATCAGAAAGGTTGGCAGTTCAGCAGTTCATATCCCTAGTACCACATAATGGAGTGATCTCCCTTTACTTTTTCCAGTTTCTGCCACCCCAGCAGTTCAAAAGTATGTAAAAATGAAAGTTAAAAAAAAGGAGCTACCTTTGGTGGGAAAGTGTTCTGTGCACCTTTGGTGTTTAATCATACTTGCCACATGATCACGGAGACATCTTCAGACAGCACTGGCTCTTTGGCTTTGAAACGGAGATGAGCACCGGTCCCTAGAGCCAGGAACAACTAGCAAATATGTGCAAAGGGAACTTTTATCTTTACCTTTAATAGGTTAATATTTCCTTCTATAGCAGGGGATGCAAAACGATTCAGACTGAATCATTGATTCAGTTTTATTGAGTCAATTCAAGTCAGCAGTCTGAATTGGAACCACCCAGTTTAATTCAATTCATTTGAACCGAATCATCAATCTTATTTGAGAGTTGATTCATTTTTAATGCAAAGGGTCTATAGAATTATAATCCGATTGGAACTTCATAAAATCCTGCTTTGCAAAGTGTAGTTTCCCATTTCTTTATTTATTTTATTTACTAACAGAACTTTAGAAAAATAAAAACAGATGGGGCATAGATCTTAGTAAGTATAAGGAGAAATGTCACAGGAATTCATATCTATGGACATTCAGTTGGGGATTTATGATTTTAATATTAGTAGGAAGTTACATCACTATATAGTTTTTCTTTTTTGAAAAAAAGTCATATCAAATTTAAAGGAAAAATATCACAGAACTTTGTTTTCGTTTGTGACAACTTTAGCGAGACTATTATATGTTTAAAAGCAAATGTAAAAGTAGTTTGTTAAAAAGCTCAACACTACCTACAAACAAAGGAATAGTCAGTAAAGATGATAGAGATTGTGAATATGGATAAATTAACCTCTTTGATTAGAAAACAAAAACCTACATTTATGGTTGACTCTATAAATAAACCCTTGATGGAATGTTTGCATGAAACAGAAAAAGAACAAACTTATTATTTGTGGTTTTAATAGTTAGAAGAAAGTTAGGATAATAGAAAAGAAGAAAAAGAAAACCATTTACTTCCAAATCCTTTTGGCACCGCAGATAATAACATACAGCCTCAACTTTTTATTTTTACATAATAATGTATACTAGCCATTTCTATAACAGCAAACCTATCTATTCAACAAAACCAAAAGCGAAAGTATCATTTTCCCCCCACCTCAAGCACAAAGTCCAAAGGTGGTTTTCAAGCAGAAACAAAATTAACCGTATTCTTTTCTTTAATCACAGCAGTCAATTCAGCCATCCCTGCTAACTCCATCAACTTTTGCATTCATCCATTTATCCATTGTGGGAATCAAAGCATCCTTTCATTTTTCTGCATAACATATTTTCTCCCCTTTATCCTACCTATTTCCCCTTCCCCCTTTCTTCCCCTCTTCCCCATTATTTTCATTTTTCTTTGTATTTCTCTCATATTTTGACAAATTCATAAAAATATGTGAAAATAGGATAACTGGAAAAAGTCAGTTTTTGTAATCATACAAGAAGAGAGTATTTTATACATGTAGGTATATTTGTGGTAAAGAACATCAAAAGCTTGTCTGTCTGTCTGTCTGTCTGTCTGTCTGTCTGTCTGTCTGTCTGTCTATCTATCTATCTATCTATCTATCTATCTATCTATCTATCTATCTATCTATAGCAATAGCAATAGCAATAGCAATAGCAATATCAGTTAGACTTATATACCGCTTCATAGGGCTTTCAGCCCTCTCTAAGCGGTTTACAGAGTCAGCATATCGCCCCCACAGTCTGGGTCCTCATTTCACCCACCTTGGAAGGATGGAAGGCTGAGTCAACCTTGAGCCGGTGAGATTAGAACCGCTGAACTGCAGATAACAGTCAGCTGAAGTGCCCTGCAGTACTGCACCCTAACCACTGCGCCATCTCGGCTCTATCTCTATCTCTATCTCTATCTCTATCTCTATCTCTATCTCTATCTCTATCTCTATCTCTATCTCTATCTCTATCTCTATCTCTATCATCTCTATCTCTATCTCTATCTCTCTCTCTCTCTCTCTCTATCTCTATCTCTATCTCTATCTCTATCTCTATCTCTATCTCTATCTCTATCTCTATCTCTATCTCTATCTCTATCTCTATCTCTATCTCTATCTCTATCTCTATCATCTCTATCTCTATCTCTATCTCTATCTCTATCTCTGCCTGCCTGCCTGCCTTCTTTTGCACTTTCCTCTGCACAAAGTCACCAGACTTCTAGAAGATAGCATCCACACATCTTTATATGCCATAAAGAGTTCCTTCTATATTTAATTCCTGTATCACACTGGTTTCATGATATTGTGCAGGCTACAATTAAAGAATGCTAAGAAAATATCGCAAATATTTAAACTATTTAAGGCTGGAGCCCAGTATCCAATATACATACATTATTGAAAATATGCACCTGAGTGGGTTTTATTGCATATATCTCCACACATCCACAATGATTTGATCCTTACAGTCCTGAAATTCACATTTGTAATATGTGGAGCCCGGTTTAGCACTTTTTCTTCTCATTCATATGCTACTACTGGAAGCATTTCAAGACCTGGATAATAAATGTAGTGCTTTGCCCATGGAAAACATTTCTTCCTCTTCACCACTCTCAGACTCTTCGTCAATACCAGCCTATGGCATGTTAACTTCCCATCATTCAGAGGTGGCACTCTGACATTTACAATGCAGAGAAAGGTAACAAAGTGTGAAGCACACCATAAATCATGGGAAGCAAGCAGGTTGATGGGAAGAGAAAGACTTAAGAAACCCCTTCCAGGGAAAAAGAGGGAGGGGGGATTGTGGAAAATAAAACAGGACCAAAATGTATTTTATATAAAAAAAGAAAGAATGACCTTTTCACCTGTCATCATTCAGGAAAGCTTTTTTTTAAAAAAAATATTCTGAGTCTCGAATTGAAGAAATATATATTCCTGAATGCTTCACTTCATGTGTGATGAATGAACTTTTTATTATTGTTGCTATTATCCAGGGCATAATACCCTTGAGTGAAATCAGGATGAAGAGTCAGCAAAAGAGAATCAAAGGTCTGATATTAAAGAAAGACAAGGTTCTACAGTGTAAGGCAGTGTTTCTTAATCCTAGCAACTTTAGCACATGTAGTCTTCATGTCAGTATGCATGTCTATTTAACTTTTTGCAAGCAAATTAGTTCCCATAAAATCTCTCTCTCTCTCTCTCTCTTTCTCTCTCTCCCTCCCTCTCTCCCTCCCTTCCTCTCTCTTTCCCTCCTCTCTCTCTCTCTCCCCCTCCCTCCCTCTCTCTTTCTCTCTGTGTAGGACAACTTGCCATGATCAACTTCATACAAGTAACTTGTCAGGGAATAAGAGTTATATGTTGAAGAAATGTTGAAATAGAATAATTAAAGAAAGGATGTAAAATGAAATGTGAATGCCAAAAAGTAAAATACTATTTAACATATTTTAAATTATTACATTGAATTGTTGAATTATTCTGTGGCCAGTTGTCCCAAGGGAAGTTGACCCTGACAAGTTGTCTCAGCTGGGGAATTCTGGGAGTTGAAGTCCACATGTCTTAAAGTAACCAAGATTAAGAAACAATGGTATACGGCAATGTTGCAAAACAGATTGCAAGAACGAGTTCCTTTCTTGGTCAACTCACCAAGTTTGCTTACAACCTTTGGACAATATTTTCATTATAAGATGGACAGTGAGAACCCGAGCTCTTTTCTTGGGGTATGGTTCAAGATGCCAAGATGATGACTCTGATGATGCAATTGAAACTTCATCTGTTTTTAGCGTGTGTCACATATTAAAAAAAACACCTAATGGAGTTTTGATCATACCATCAAATTATCATCCTGATTTCTTTGACCATGCTCTGTGAACACTTCAATAGAAGACTGGAAACTGAAACTGAAGAGAACCAGAAGATGGTACAGGTAGCCCTGGAAGTATGAACATAATGGACTCTGCCCATTATGGTCATAACATTAACTGAATCACATTAAATGAATGAGTCCCATCTCTCCTCTTCCAATGCCTTTGTTAAATAATTGTGCATGGGGTTCCTCAGGGGTGGTAAACACCAGGTTGGGGGGGGGGCTAATACAGGAAAAAGATCACCTTCCTCCACCCACTGAGATATCTCATGTTCTCTTCTTTTAAGGTTCCCCACAGTTTGCTTGGGACTTCTCTACACCAACCCCCTATTACTGATTGCTCACATGTTTTGAAGATCTCCAGAGCTACAATTTACAGATTAACAGAGTTGGAAGGAACTTTGTAGGTCATTTAGTAAACTCCCTGCCAAAGCAGGAGACTCTACATCATTTCTGACAGATGGCAATCCAGTCTCTTCTTGAAAGATTCCAGTGAGGAAGCTCCCACAACGTGGGAAAACAAGTTGTTCCATTGGTTGATTGCTCTCACTGTCAGAACATTTCTCCTTAATTCCAGGTTGAATCTCTCCTTGATCAGTTTCCATCCATTATTCCTTGTCTGACCTTCAGGTGCTTTGGAAAATAACTTGACCCCCCTCCTCTCTGTGGCCGCCCCTCAAATATTGGAACATGGCTATCATGTCTCCCTGGTCCTTCTCTAGCCATGCCCATTTCTTGCAACTATTCAACATACGTTTTAGCCTCCAGTCCCCTTGGTTGTTCTTCTCTTCATTCTTTCTAGAGTCTCAACATCTTTCTTATAGTGTGGGGACCAAAATTTGATGCAGTATTCTAGGTGTGGCCTTACAGAGCAGGCTGAGCCATGTGGCAGAAAAGCAGGTGACTTTTTCTCCGGCAAAGCTATTTTTTCTCCCCTTACATCTTGTGTACTTAGACATGCTTACACAGAGACCAAATCATCTGTAAGAATGAGAGATCTATTCTGTCCCCATAGTCCAGCCTCTGTGATGCTGCAGATATACTCTGTGTGCTGCTGAGTAACTATACTATTTAGTTGAAATTAGCTGATCATAGGTGAACATTGCAAATAAATCCCAGCTATGTAAATCTGTGTTGACAGTTGAGAAAACATCCAAGAATGAGTGATCATCTCCTACATTGTTGGAAAGTCACATGGATCTGTCATTAAAACACTAGGAGCTTACTACTCACTTGGCTAAAGATTGGCTAAAATTATGAAGCCCTTGTTGTTAGAAGACTACCATATCTGTGCTTCAAAAATCCAAATAACAATGCCAACAATACAGAGTTAGATTTTTGTATCATTTTTCTGCTATTTAATATTGACTATTTTTTTTAGCCAAATCTAGTAGCCCTAATTCTTAGGCTTATTTGAACAAACCTGACCAATTTCAAAAGATTAAGTTTATTTGGCATGGTATTGTTTTTTCCTTTGAGAAGGTTGGGAAACTGTTCCAAGATGTGAGGTATTTTTCTTGATCTCAATTTTTTTTTCTTTTAAGAACTATCATCCAAATAATTATGAGGCCAGGTGGTGGTGAAACTAATCCTGTACCAGTAGGGAAAATACTTTAATGAACTGAAAGATATAAGTGGCAAACCTTTATCTACATTACAAAACATTTTACCCAAAGTAAAGCAGCAAATGCTAAGGTAGAGCTAACCTTGACAGGTGGAAAATAAAAAAGAGGAAAGGTATCAAAGCTTATTGGATCATTATGTGTGATGGAATATGAAGAGAATAAAGATAAGCTCCCTATTGTACCTGGGTCTTTTTCTTTCTTTGTTTGCTTTACAGCGTCTGAACCATTATCACTACTTCACCCTCCAACTTTTACAACTGAGCTTTTGTAGATGGATACTGGAATCTTCTGGTGTCTAGTTATCTTTCATATTTGATTAAACAGATACCAGAAGTATATCAGAATCAAACAAAAAAAAATATTGATTGATCTTGTGGCATTGAGTTGTTTACAACTCCCAGCAACCATATTCTCCAGGATGATCTGTCCTAAAACTGGTATTTCAGATCTTCCAACATTGTACATGTTGCCACTTGAATTGGGTCCACCTGCCTTGTTTCTGGTTGGATCCTTCTTCTCTTTCTTTCTATATTTCCGAGCATTAGAGTCTTCTTTAGAGAGATAGATCTTATGCATCCAAAATTATGGATGTGAGCCTCATCATTTATGTCAAAGGTTAGACCTCTACATTGGTTTGTTCAATGATCCATTGGTTTGTGTCTTTGGCTGTCCACCATATTAGTAGATGTTTTCTCCAACATCAGAACAGAAAAGAATAAGAGAGTTGGAAGGGATTTTGTAGATCAACTAATCCAACTCCCTGCTCAAGTAGGAGACCCTACACCAGGGGTCCTCAAACCAGATATGCCCCCCCTGAAGCTATTAATCTGGCCCACATGGGACCACAAGGCTGCCCTGGCCACATCGCCTCACCTGCTTGCGGGCCCTCATCTACCTTCTGGAGGCCGGGGAAGACAAAAATGGGATGTTCAGAGCCTCAGGAGGCCAAAATCAGGCCTGTTTTGGGGTGGCAAAGTGGTTCTAGAGACAGCACCTTTTTTGGCCTCCCCAGCCTCCAATAAGAGAGAGAGAGATGGAAGGAGGTAGGAGGGAGAAGGGAGGGAGGGAGGGAGGAAGAGAGAGAGAGAGAAAGAGAGAGAGAGAAAAGACAGACAGACAGACAGACAGACAGACACAAACAGAAGTCCCTCATAGCCCCCCCCCCAAAGCAGCCACATCCCTTCACTAACCTGCTTTCCACCCCCAGGAGTATAATTATACCCAGGAGTATAATAAACTAAGGTTTAATTTGTGGGTATTGTTTAATAGACTACTATATTAGCCATGCACACCCAGTTACTTGACCACTTAGCCACACCCAGCCAGCCAGTCTGGCCCCCCAACAGTCTGAGGGATCATGAATTGGCCCCCTGTTTAAAAAGTTTGAGGACCCCTGTCCTACACCATTTCTGACAGATGGCAGTCCAGTCTCTTTTGAAAGCTTCCAATGATGAAGCCCCCACAACATCAAATTTCAAAAGCATCAGTACTTTTCTCATCCTGCTTCTTAAAGTCCAATTTTTGCTTCCACAGTGTGTCATGAGAATACCACAGCTTGATCAAGTCTGATCTTTGTAGATATACCACATCATACCATTCCACTGTTTGGTACCCTCAAAAGCAAAGACTGCTTTTCAGCTGTCACTAGTCACTTTGTGTTAGTTGCCTTTTGCAGTTATAGCCAATTCTCTTGTAGTTTGGACTTACACTTGTTCACCTGGCCCTACCTAGACCGGGAGGCTCTCACAACAGTCACTCGAGCCCTTGTGATCTCTAGGCTGGAATACTGCAATGGGCTCTACATGGGGTTGCCCTTGAAGTGCATCCGGCGACTACAGTTAGTCCAGAATGCAGCCGCGCGAGTGATAGTGGGCGCACCGCGATTCGCCCACGTTACACCTGTCCTCCGCGAGCTGCACTGGCTACCTGTTGGTCTCCGGGTGCGCTTCAGGGTACTGATGACCACCTTTAAAGCACTCCATGGTAGTGGATCTGGGTACTTGAGAGACCGCCTCCTGCCGATTACCTCCCTTCGACCAATTCGATCGCACAGACTGGGCCTCCTCCGAATCCCATCTGCCAGTCAATGCCGACTGGCGACCACACGGAGGAGAGCCTTTTCTGTTGCAGCTCCGACCCTGTGGAACGATCTCCCCGCTGAGATCCGTACCCTCACCACCGTCCAGACCTTCCGCGCGGCCCTCAAGATCTGGCTCTCCCAGCAGGCCTGGGGATAGGTTCCTAATTCACCCGCCCGAGTGTTTGATTGTTGAACGAAAGTTGTGTTTTACTATTTTTTCTTTGTTCACATTTTGTTTTGTTTTTGATGTTGCACTTCCCTTCCTTGTGATTGTGAGCCGCCCTGAGTCCCCTCAGGGAAAAGGGCGGCCTATAAATTTTAATAAATTCAAAATTCAATTCAATTCAATGATTTTATATTCACTGAGACCTGAAGAGATTCCAGGCTGTTAAAGTCCATGCAGTCCCCTGTCCCACCCACCCAAAACCTCTGAATTTTAGTTTCTAGGGAGGAAGGCATAACAAGATATATAACCATTATAGCAAAGACATTTTTTCATAAGCTTTATATGGTTGCTAGCATATGTCAGCTATATAGCCAATCCTTTTTCAAATATTTAACAGATGCTCAGAAAATTAATTTGACTAATAGTAGATTAATAATAGATTATAGTATTAACATCTTTCTCTTTACATGGGAGAACCAAGCTGCTTGCAAAAAGTTGAACCGATTCTTTTTTCCAAGCTAAACAAAGATTTAAATAATAATACTGTTTTTGCAGATACATTGAAATGTGCATTAACTGCTCTGCTGTTTGCTGTATCATGACATTTCCAATCTTACCCTTTTGAGGAGCTGAAATCTACTCTTTTTAAATCCCCAAACCTCACAAATAAAGATAATATCTAAACCTTAGCCTTGTTCAGCACTTTAATTTCTGGAAAGAAAGAGCAGAACACTGGCAGAAGGAACAGGTTATCTTTTTCACTCACTGCTTACAACATAAATCAAAAAGCTCTATAAAATTATGGTAGAAATAACAAACAATAATAATGCACTGTGAATCTCTTTAACCAATTATCCCATTTCCTGTCTTCCCATTAAAACTGTGCTCGGAGTTCCTGTATTTCGAGAAGGAAATGCATTTATGTTGTACAACAGGAGGCAAGTTTAAATGCATTACATGACAGCTGGTATATTAATGTCACTTGTATTCAATAACAAGAATTACTATTGGAAAATGTCACAGAAAACACATGGAATGAATTGGGAGGGTAATACTGTAGGCAAAGGGGCTATTTATAGCTTGTAAAGGCTCACAGATACCTATAGTGACTATACAGCTTTACAAAAAATAAAAACAAACAATTTGTGATTATTTCCATTAATCATATTCAGGCTAAAATGTATGTATGATATGTGTAACCCTACCTTCTCTTCAAGGAAAGAAAGGGAAGTAAGTTCCAATTGATTCTTAAAATTGTATATATTATATACTATCAGACATCATTTTATTAGCATTAAAATGCTTCAGAGTTTTGTTTAATTTATTTATTACGTACAATTACAATATAAATAAAGATAGAGAAAAATGAAAGTTCTACATTTAGGCAAGAAAAACTAAATGCACAGTTATGGTATAGGTAGTTGTGAGAGGGATCTTAGAGTCCTAGTGAAAAACTACTTAAATATGAACTAGCAGTGTGCTGCAGTTGCCAAAAAAGCCAACACAGTCCTAGGATGTATTAATAGAGGGATAGCATCAAAATCACATGAAGTGTTAGTATCACTTTATAATACCTTATTAAGGCCACACTTGGAATACTGCATCCAGTTTTGGTTGCCATGATGTACAAAAGATGCTGAGACTCTAGAAAGAGTGCAGAGAAGAGCAACAGAGATGATTAGGGGACTGGAGGCTAAAACATATATATAAATGGTTGCTGGAATTAGGTATGTCCTGTTTAATGAAAAGAAGGACTAGGGGTGACATGATAGCAGTGTCCCAATATCTTCTTGCCCTACCCTCAGGTGCTTTGGATGGGTTGCCACAAAGAAGAGGGAATCAAGCTATTCTCCAAAGCACCTGAGGGTAGGGCAAGAAGCAATGGATGGAAGCTAATCAAGGAGAGAAGCAACTTAGAACTAAGGAGAAATTTCCTGACTGTTGGAACAATTAATCAGTGGAACAGCTTGCCTCCAGAAGTTGTGAATGCTCCATCACTGGAGGTTTTTAAGAAGAGATTGGCAACCATTTGTCTGAAACAGAATAGGGTTTTCTGCCTGAGTAGGGGGTTGGACTAGAAGACCTCCAAGGTTCTTCCAACTGTGTTATTCTTTTATATAGATACATATACAGTATCTACACCTGCACGTAGAAGTATTTTATATCCAGCTTTAACACAAAAAAGTATGCTATAAAACAGGGAAGTAACTACAGTTTCTATTCTCTGATACTGTCCAATATTTTGTAGAGTTATGGGAACTGTAGCCAAACTGAAGACTTTCAGCTGCCTAACAGTTTTTAAAACAATAAATCAAAAGTTTAGGTATGTGCGGTGCCTAGTTTTGTACATAAAGATCAACATTTTACAGTGAGATTAAAGAAATTGTTTTCAAGGGACCTCAACTTTTTTTTTTAAAGGAGAAGAATTATCCTGCAAAAGAAGACTTTTCTATGATTTATTATTATACAGGTAGTCCTCGATTTACAACCATTCATTCGGTGACCATTCAAAATTACAACAGCACTGAGAAAAATAACTTATCACTGGTTCTCTACAGCCATCACAACATTCCCATGATAATGTGTCATTAATGTTCAGCCACGTGGCAAGCATGATAATGTGCTGGGATCATGGGATCTCCATTTGCAATCTTCCAACAAGCAAAGACAATGGGGAGGGATGAGATTTGCTTAGTGACCATATGACTCACTTAACAACCAAGATGAGTCACTTAAGAACGGTGGCAAAGAAAGTCATAAAATCAGGTTTGATTCATTTAACAACTGCCTCGCATATCAACTGAAGTTCCGGTCACAGTTTTGTTTGTTGGTCAAGAATGTCTGAGAAACAAATGTCAAATTTGGCACAGTTTCTTCCATGAGGACTGCAAATTCATAGGTGGGACTGATTGTATCTGATGTTAAAACATTTTTTTCCAGTGGGAATTATTTAGAGAAGCACGGTCCTGATTAGAGTAATTAGACAGAGAGCAAAAGGAAGAAATGTTCTCATTTTGGTCCTCAAATGCTCTGTAGCCTTAAAATTAAATATTATCTGACTGTCTGAGTATTTAACAAGTTATGAGGACCCAGACTGTGGGGGCGATATGCTGACTCTGTAAACCGCTTAGAGAGGGCTGAAAGCCCTATGAAGCGGTATATAAGTCTAACTGCTAAAGTTATATCTTCTTCAGCAGCTTTTCTTTGCTGTGCAGTCTAATAAGTGCTAATTCCAAAATTAACAACATCCACTAATTAGTTGACCAGTACCCTCCTGTCAGTTTGGGCTGCTGCTGCCTGAAATTGACTAGACTTTAATCAGTTACATGCTGAAGGTTTTAGTCTCCCAACTGGCTCTATAAAATTCCTGTAATTGAAAAACCAGTCTTTTGATGCTACAAAAAGTAATTTCATACTTCCATCTGAATGCATGTGCAGATAAAAGTGTACCTGTATTTGCTTTGAAGTTTTTCACTGAAATTTTTGTCGCATGCATTAAGAAAGTTAAAGTCCTCTTTTTCCCTTATTTGCAGTTGTTCCTGTTTTCCTTTGCCTGTTTGGAAATCTGATAATCCTAGTTCTGAGAGATCTAGAAATTTTCTGCGTTAATACTGATAGACTCTAGCAGATTGATAGGCAGCGGAGACAGTTAATTGCTACAACATTCCAGTATTAAAAGTCTGATTGAGTTAGGATTAGGGTCAAGATTTAGACATGGCAACAATAACTGTTTTGTTTTTAGTCCCTTTCATGAGCATACATAATACTCCTTCCTCCTCCTTTGTTCATCACAAGAACCCTGCGAGGTGAGTTGGGCTGAAAGAGTGTGACTGGCCCACCTGGCTTTCAAGGTTAAGGCAGGACTAGAAATCATGATCTCCTGGTTCCCAGCCAGTGGTGGGATACGATTGGTATGCCCTGGTATGGGTGTACTGGTGCCTGCTGGGAGCATCAGTACTGTTCCATTCGAGTACTTTGGAGGGCCTGCCCACTCTCCTTACATGTATTTAAATTGATGGGGATTATATGCACAGAGTGTATGGCGCCTGCGCGACGCTTCGTCAAGCAGTTGGAGCATCACAGAGCCATCACAGAGCGTCGCAGATGGTAAATATGCATGTGTATGCATGTAGTGGATGCCCAGCCCTGTTGCACCATACTGGTTGCAACAGGATCCAGAACCCACCACTGTTCCCAGCTGATGCCTTAACTCTGGGGTGTCAAACTGGGGGCCCACGGGTGGATGCATTGCATGCAGGTCATGCCTACCCCAGCTTTGCAAAGGCAAAAATCCTGGCAATTTGTCACATGACATCATGTGATACGGTCAAGTTTGATACCCGTGCCTTAACCAGTAAGTTTTAATCACACAGTTACCACCATCCTAACTCTTTTAAACCCTTATCCTGACCCTATCTTTGTTTCAGACTTGTTCTTTACTTGACTGTTGTAAAGATGGTTTCCACAATGCTTGAACCAGAAAGACTATTTTCAAGTTCTCTTGGGATGTTTGTTCAAAAACAAACAAATAAACAAACAAAAAGCATTCCACAAAGGTTGTCATGAAAGCAAATTATTGGCAGTTAGTAACCATAAGATAAAAGTTCCCCTTGCACATATGTGGTAGTCATTCCCAACTCTAGGGGTTGGTGCTCATCTCCATTTCAAAGCCGAAGAGCCAGCACTCTCTGAAGACTTCTCCGTGGTCATATGGCTGGCATGATTAAATGCCGAAGGTGCATGGAATGCTGTTACCTCCCCACCAAAGTGGTTCCTATTTTTCTACTTGCATTTTTACATGACAGCTATTTATACGGAGCTGTCAAGCAGGGAAAACCAATAAGCTCGCCCCTAGCGGCCCGCGCTTAGCCAAGCCGCGCCTTAGCCAACCAGGGTGCTGCTTGGCTTGTTGCTGGCCACTAGGTCGGAAGTCGAGGACTTTCTGAGTCCTCAACACTTTCGAACTGCTAGGTTGGCAGAAGCTGGGACAAGTAATGGATTTGGCGGTTCCACTCACTAGGGAGTCGAACCGCCAAACTACTGACCTTTCTGATTGACAAGCTCAGTGTCTTAGCCACTGAGCTATCATGTCCCATTAGTAACCATACCTGGATGCAAATAAAAACTACAGCCTGGAAAGGCAGCCTGATATTACTACCAGATTACTCTGGAAATCACTTTCCATTGACCTCATTGTGTAGGTAAATAGCACCTGGGCTCAAATATATTGGGAGGGCTCTAGGTTTCTAATACTTGGTCTTCTAAAAATACCTATACTAGAGATGAAGTTGACCTTGATGCCTCTCTTAATAGACATTTGCTTTATGCACTTTGGACATTGAAAATGGATTTGTCTTGAAGCTCAAAGTAAAGCTACAGGTCAGTTAAGAGCTGTTCAAATAAATTTTAGTAATTGTTAATACCCAATTCCTACAGATCTCATCTTTCCATTATTTGAATGGAAATGTTTGTGTTTCATTCATTCATAAATGAATGAATAAGCAAATAGAGTTTCTGCATGTTAATGCATTTTAGGAGTGTTCTCCGGTCATTCTCCTTTTGTTCCGGGGACTTTTAATCTTTTCTAATCATTCTGTTAATAGGAACTGTGTTTGTTATATGTGTAATCACAAGGAAAGACAAAAGAATGAGTTATTTTGTGCTTTGGTAGTTGAGAACAAACAGTCCTAGAGGAAGAAAAGTGCAGAAATTTGAATATAAATACCATTATATTTCAAGGACAAGCATACCTGTGCATCTGACCTCATAGTTTCACTCTTAGTAACCATGAAAGCAAAATCAACAAGGCTTTATTTTTGGATGTCAGTTTAAATGCAGAGATCAGTAGTCTTTCAGAATTAAATATTTTTGCACAAACTTACCTATTATCCGTCTCATTGGTTTGGAAAGCCTCACAACGCATATATTATTTGATGAGGAATTTTCACTCTGGTTCATACAGCTGAAAGGGAAAAATGCATACAATTGTTATTTTTGTGTTAAAATATGTGTATATTTCAATGTCCTGCAGACCAGTGATGGGATTCACTTACCTTCGCTACCGGTTCAGAAATGTGAGCATGCTTGCTTGCTTTGCTTGCGTGCGCTGCCTTCTGCACATGTGCAGAAGGTCATGCATTACATTGGGTCGGAGGGGTGAAGCCTCCAGCCACCGCCACTACTAGTTCTCCCAACCGGTAAGAACTGGCTGAATAGCTCTGCTGCAGATTGAAGAGAGTCAGGGGGGAAGATTCTGTACTTCTGGAATTCCAGCTTAAGTTCCTATTTCTTTTTAACTCAATAATGTTTTCATAATCTTCCTGGTAAAAGTATAAAAGCTGTCCTGTTAATTCAGACAGCCATCTAAGCCAACTTTTATTTTATTTCATTATTATTGTATTTAACTTAATTGTATTATCCTGCTCTTTTTATTTTTATAAATAACTCAAGGTGGGAAACATACTCCTTTCTCCTCCAATTTTCCCCAGAACAAAAAATCAGCGAAATGGTAACCCAGAGAATAATTGGCCCAAAGTTACCTGATTGGCTTTCATACCTAAGACAGAAGTAGAACTCACAGCCTTCTGGTAATTGACCCAAAGTCATCTAGTTGGCTTCTCTGTCTAAGGCAAGACTAGAACTCAGAGCTTCCTGGTTTCTAACTCAGTGCATTAATCATTAGATCAACCTCATCCTCATTACCTGTGCATATGATCTTCCTTAGATATATGATCCAAGAGCCCCTGATGGAGATGTAATTTTTTGTTTACTAAATATTTGATAATGTGAGGTATGCTTCTTTTAAGTGTGTAGAATTTATTTTTACATTTATATACACAATTCGGTAGGAACGTGGTGACTCAGTGGCTAAGATGCTGAGTTTGTTGATCAGAAAAGTCGGGACTTTGGTGGTTCGGATCCCTAGTGCCACATAACGGAGTGAGCTCCCGTTACTTGTCCCAGCTTCTGCTAGCCTAGCAGTTCGAAAACATGCAAAAATGCAACTAGAAAAATAGGAACCACCTTTGGTGGGAAGATAACAGCGTTCCGTGCGCCTTCGGTGTTTAGGTTATGCCAGCCATATAACCACAGAAACATCTTTGGACAGTGCTGGCTCTTTGGTTTTGAAATGGAGATGAGCACCACCCCCTCGAGTCAGAAACAGCTAGCACATATGTGCGAGAGGAACCTTTACCTTTACCTTACTCAAATCTGTGGGGTAAACCAAAAAATACAGCTCAAATGAAAATGTAATCTCTACTTTATGAGATAGGCTATAATAACAGAATTGGCAAATCAGATTGATTTTTTTTAAAAAAAATTCTCTTCCTGCTTATATCCCAGTGATTATTGCCTGATTGCTTTCTGAATACTTTCTACTTTCTGAGGATTTAAGAAAAATATTTCAGCCCTCTTTGCTCCTATATTTTTTTTGCTATTTCTTTCAAGATCATTTCCCTGATTCTATACACTCCATCATATTTCCCTCTTATGCTGTGAACTTCTTGAGAAGTTGTTTGTATCTATTCACTCATGGGAACAGACATGAAGGAGATTAAATCAGAAACTGCCTTTCAGAATGACTCCTGAACCCTAAAAGTCTCATTTCATCCTGAGCACGTCTTCAGAGTTTTTTCAAGCCACGAAGGATATTTTGTCTTTAGAAAAGCATTGATATCATGCTGGAAGCAGTGGGGAAATTCCATGACTTTGAGGTATATCATGGAAAGGATCATTGCTAATTTGATTTTGGGATGATTTCACAGTTTTGATATGCAGATCAATATTGCAACCCAGTTCTGAGTTATTACAAGTTGTTACACTGAGCATATTCAATGCACATTTAATAAATAAATGTCTGTAAAAGGACAAATAGGCTTTTTTAAAAAATCCTTTTTTCCCTAGTCTTACGAAACATCATCCTTGCTCATGATACGTTCCTACAGGTGAGAGGATAGATTCTGCCTGAAGTTTACTGAAAAAACTTTAAGAGAAGAAAACTAAAGTAAAAAAAGGAAAGGAAAGAGTAAAAAGCAAAATGAGGTGTAATTATTTTGTGCATGTTAATTTTCATTCCAAATATCCTATATAAAGAGAAAGATTAGGTTTTGCTCACAACTAATATTAGAAATTGCATAAAAGTTGAAAGAATGCTTGGTTTAACTGCCAATAATCCAATTGGAATCACTTTATAACATTTCTTGTCTCTTTAGCATTATGAGTAGATATTAACTTACCTCCATGTGTTAAATCCTTATTGCAACTAATCCTTTTTTCTTGCCCCAAAAGAAATAATGGGTTTTTCTTTAAAGGTATATCAATATTTCTTGAAAGGGCCACAGGTTTCTATATTCCAAGCCAGTGGTGGGTTTCAATTTTTTTTAGAACCTCTTCTGTAGGTGTGGCCTGCTTTGTGGAAGTGGGCATGGCCAACTTGTAAAATGTGATGAAACTCACTTAACAACGCTCTTGCTTAGCAACCAAAATGTTGGCTCAGAATTGGAACTCATGAATGGACTGACTAAAAATGACAGACTACTATATGTACTTCTTACTTGAACCCTTGAATAGATGCAGTTTTCATAAGCTGCTGAAAACAGAATGTCTATTCATGCAGCTTCAGCTGTTCATGGTTCGGCATTGCATAGGTTCAACAGTTGATCGGATCAAGGAAGGAGAACACTGTCTGACATTTTTAGAAATAGACAACCTGTTCGTAAGTATGAGTTACTTGTAAGTTGTATATTGTTAACCCAGGGGTGGGTTCTGGCTTCTGCTACTGCCAGTTTGCTGAGAGATCTGCTTCATGTGCGCTATACACACATGCACACTAGTTAAAAAAAGCTTCTGCACATGCATAGAAGCAAAAAACAAGATGGTGCCACCTATGATGCCTCCAATAAAACTGGTTTGGGGGCATGACAGGCCAAGTTACTACCTACTCAGCCAAACCGCACCAAACCGGTAGGAACCAACCTGAGCATTGCTGACATTAGCAATAAATTCTTCTTCAAACTGACTCTGATCTTATGTAAAAATCAAAATAATACATTTTCTATAGGGGCATACCAGGGGTGGGTTACTGCCAATGTTACTGCTGGTTCACAACCCGCATGCAATGTGTATGCATATGTGCGCTCTTCAACGTAAATTGTTCTGTGCACATGTGCAGAACAATTTACAGTGAACTGTGCATGTGCAGTCACTAAAATTCAAAATGGCTGTGCCCAAGCTGCAATGAGGGAACCAGTTCGGGTGTGTGTGTGTGTGTGTCAGGCCTGGCTTGGTGCCAGTTCTGCAACCCAGGCCTGAATTCTACTACTGGTTCGGCCGAACTGTGTTGAACCAGCAGCAATCCACTTCTGATGTATCTACACATTACTTAATCACCTAATTAAGGAGGGTTACATTAAGGCAAATGCATAAAACAGAATAAATATGTATTAAATGTAAAATAACAATAACTGAATAATGTAAATCCCAGTGAAAGAGATGTATCTTGGGTGACCATGATACGTGGCAGACATAACTTTAAAGCCTGGGAAAGATATAGCTAATGGGCCATGAAAGCTGAAGTGACTGGTCCTCAAGGTTCACAATTTCACCTGCAACTGGCTGAATTTTGGGTGTGATTCACATCATTTTGATAATGACAACCTCCTGCAAGCATTGGGAACTGCATAAAGGTAAATCATTTGCATCACAATGAAATGAAACACTAGGGATGTGATTCTTATCCTCTGCATGATGAGTCATTATAAAATATGGCATAGATCTCAGTCATTCCAGTCAGCCCTCCCTCCCCCAAATAAAACAAAATTTTCCCACGTTACAGAATGCTGAAATCACCAATGCTTACTCACTTCATTGAGACTCAGATGGCATGCTAGTTTAATAAATAATAGTACAGCTAGTTCTTGATTTATAGCCATTTGTTTATTAAAGCTACAACATTTATAAAAAAGTAACTTAAAACCAGTCTACACACTTACAGTAGAAATAGAATTCCCACAACTTTGATCAAGTGATCAAAGTTGAACACTAGCATGTATTTATGATGATTGCAATATCCTAGGATCCTTTAGTCATCATTTGTGTTCTTTCCTGTCAATTTCTGACAGCAAAGTCAATGGTGAAAACCATATTTGCTCAACAGTACATGGTTTATTTAACAACCATAGTGATTCAACAGCTGTGGCAAAAAAGTTGCAAAATTGGGCTTTACAACTTTGTTTAACAATAGAAATTCTGGTCCCAGTTATGGTTGTAAGTCAAGAACTATCTGTATTAATTATCTCTAGAGGCATCTCTTCTATCTTTTGCTACTCTAACCACTATTACATTGGTATGTTAAATTTTGGACTGATTTACATTTTCATCTGGGGTCCTTGCTCTGTTCTCCTTTGGCCTGACATCTGTGTAGCCTTTGGGAAGAATTATTTTCAGCCCGTCACTGAACTCTTTAGCAGAATATTTCCATTATCCCTATTTTCTTTTTCCTTCTAGCAAAATTCTTCCTTAAGTGCTTTTCCTTCTTCTTTCTTTCATCATTTTCTCTTCTTCTAAGGCACTTATCCATCTGATAGACTTATTGCCTTTCCAGCACCCATAAGGAGACCATTTATCTTCTATTGGCCACAGGAGGAAGGGCCTTCTTCCCTCCCATGTTAGTTTTATATCTAAGGATCAATCAGACTTGATTTATTGATCAACTATATTTCAACTACATGCCTACCCACAGATGGTGCTCAAGGTGGCTAACAAACAACAAAAGGATGTGCAATTAAAACACAATTAAAACATGAATAAAAAGCACATTGAAACCCAATCATAAAAATAATCCCATACCTTTTCTGAGTCTATTTGTATATCAAAGACCTAGTTAAATAAAAATGTTTTTAAATAGAATGTTTGGAATGATAACCAAGTAATTCCTTCTAATGGTTGCAATTAGCGAAAACTGTGATATTCCAATTTGGTATTGCTGGTGGCCTAAGACTTCAGTTATCTTAGCAACAGGTTCACTCTTTAGCAACTGCTGGAGGTTGATCAGGTGGGCTTGAATTCCAGGTTCATTCCCCGTTGAACTTCTGAGCGCTAGAATAAGACATGAACAAACACCTGGGCTCTGGCATTAAATTATACATGCACAGACATACACAGAAGGCTCAGGAAAATAGTTTATAGTTTTAAGAGAAGCACTTTACTAATAGATGATATTTTTTCCATCCAAAGGTAACATTTTACCCCTCCTTTTTTTTTAATCCAAAGTATTACATTTTTTTCTGGTTAACCCAATTATAACATATCTGCTTCTGTTTCCATCTAGATAGATGATAGATAGATAGATAGATAGATAGATAGATAGATAGATAGATAGATAGATAGATAGATAGATAGATAGATAGATGATAGATAGATAGATAGATAGATAGATGATACATAGATAGATAAATAGATAGATAGATAGATAGATAGAAAGAAAGAAAGAAAGAAAGAAAGAAAGAAAGAAAGAAAGAAAGAAAGAAAGAAAGAAAGAAAGAAAGAAAGAAAGAAAGAAGTATTGCAGGCTAGTTCTATCAGCTGCTGGTAGTTCGATCCTGACTGGCTCAAGGTTGATTTAGCCTTCCATCTTTCTAAGGTTCGTAAAATGAGGGGAAATTATTGGGGAAAATATGCTGACTCAACTGCCTCTAACATTTTGGAACCAGGGACTGTTTCTGTGGAGAGAGATTTTTTTCATGGACAAGAGGGGGCATGGTTTCATGTGCTTCCTGCATTTCATTGACGGGGCTTCACTTGCTTGTGTGGCCTGGTTTCTGACATGCTGCAGCCCACAAACAGTCCACGGTCCTGAGATAAATCACTTAAAAGCTGCTGCAAAGCACTCAGACAGTTATGTATTTGTCTATTTTTCTGTTCGCACATCCATGATTTCCAAAACAAAATACTAGTCTGTTCTCTCTCATTAGCTGGGTCTCCAAAGAACTTGCCATAACTTCCTCATAGCATATCCTTTATTGCAATCTTTCTCAAACTTGGCAATTTTAAGTTCAACTGAACTTCAACTCCCATAATTTCTCATCCAGCATGCTGGGAATTGAAGTTCATATGTGTTAGATCAGGTGAATGGATGAGGCAGGCTCAGGCTAACAGTAACAACAGCTCTTTATTAGTCAACACTATGTACACTCCAGCAAAGACTCTGCCTGGCAGCAGCCCATTTATAGGGATCTGTCACTTGTCTTAACCAATCACCTTTGAGTATTTCCCAGCCTGATCAGAGGACTTTGGTGGAAACTACCATACTGTTTATCAGTATGTAACACCCCTCCCATCTTAGTTGGGCTGATCCGGCTGATTACGTACTCATGCAGGTAGGCATGTTTTCTGGTGACTCGCTCTGGACCTGCGAATTTCAGTTTGCACTGGAGCCTTGGACAAGTCGGATGGACCTGTTGCCTCTCTGGCTTTGATTGGTGGCTGGGGTTTCTGGAGCCAGTTTGCTTGGAACTCACTGTGTACCTTCTGTTTGCTCGGAACTCACTGTATATCCCGGTACCTTCTGGCTTGAGTTGTCTGTGGAAGGAGTGAATTCGTGCTCCTTTTGGGTAGGGCTCTTGGAGTTACCTGAGGGTGCCTAAGATTGGAGTTGGAGATGCAGCCTCCAATTCTACCGTCCTCAAGCTCCAACTGGTAAGAGCAAGCTCCGATAATTCCTGTTACTGTGGCAGGGATCCAGCCCCCCCTATGTAGTTGTGGGAGTAAACTCGATCCCCTATGCAAAATTGTCTGATTTTGCTGGTCTGGGAGTCACGGGAGAATAGTTTGGGTGTAGACGGTCTAAGGGCGATCTTAGTCAGTGACCCAGCAGAAGCTTGGCGGGGCTTCTGCCAGTGGTAGCACTTGCAGTGATGTGCTGGCAAAGGAGGAATTGGTCTGCCCATGTTTGGCAATCTCCCGGCCCCATCCTGGATAGGGCTTGTTTTGCAGATTGCACTATTCTCTCTGCCTGTCCATTATTGGTCAGATGGAATGGAGCGACCAGGGCATGTCTGATTCTCTGAGTAGTTAAATAAGTCTCAAATTGTATGGCTGTGAATTGGGGCCTGTTGTCCAAGACTAGGACATCAGACAGGCGATGAATGGAGAAACCCTCCGTAGTTCCTTGATTACTGTCTCTGCCATGGTGGCAGTAATGAGTATTACCTCTAACCACTTCGAGTAGGCATACACAATTACCATAAATACCTGGCCATGAACTGGGTGGTAGATGTAGGTCAGCACATCTATAGTGACAGTGATGTAGGAGTTGGTCAGTCCCCAGGCCAAGAGCCCCAGGAATGTTTTATGGTCCATGATGACCTCAAAGTCCCGGCCATACAAATACTCTTGGAACCGTTTTACACCAGCAACTGCAGCCAAAGCATCACGGTCCAGCTGGCTGTAATTGTGCTCAGCCACTTACAGGGTCCTTGAATAGTAAACGATGGGGGCTTCAGTTCCATTGTGCATGTGGTAGCTGAGGATTGTGCTGATGTCAAAAGGAGAGGCATCATAGGTCAGGACAAGGGGTAAAGTCTGGTTGTATTGAACCAGGAATGTGTCTGCTGAGAGCAGTCTTTTAACCACAGTAAAAGCAGTGGCTTCAGCTTTTTCCCAGCTCCATCTGGTGTATTTGTCAAGGAGCCAATGCAAGGGTCAGCAACAGTAGCTTTCTGCTTAAGAAAGATGCTATAAAAATTGAGAAGTCCGAGGAATGCTTGCAGCTTGGTCTGATTGCGAGGTGTGGGGGGCTTCCTGGATAGCTTTATTTTTTTAATTTGTTGGGTGAATTCCGGAGCCGTCAATCAAATACCCCAGGAATTCAACCCTTGGAACATTAATTTGGCATTTTTCTCTTTTTAAATGGAGGCCCTTTTTACTAACTCTGGTCAAAATGATTCATAATCTTTTAAAAAGTTACCCCTTTTTTGCAGCTGACACCAAGATGTCATCGAAATAGGGGACGATTCCTGGTATCCCCTGCAAAAGCCGTTCCATGACGCTTTGGAACAGTCCAGGGACGATACTAACTCCAAATTGTAGCCAGGTGCATTTAAATCCACCCCTATGCATCACAATGGTTTGGGCCTCACTGTGGCACCATCTACAGGCAATTGCCTGCACCATATCTAATTTAGCAAATACTTTTCCCGGGCCAAGGGAGTGAAGTAAATGCTGGACAATGAGCACCGGATAAGTGCTCTGTTGAAGGGCCTTATTTATGGTGCATTTATAGTCTGCACAGATACAGAAAGACCCATCAGGCTTGACTAGGATTATTATACGGGTCTCCCAGGGTGCATGATCAACTGGTTCCAGAATCCTCTGGCCAATTAGTTTGTCCAATTCAAGGTCAATTTTGGGACAGAGGGCGAAAGGGGTTTTAATCTAATGGGGGCAACATTGGGATCAAAATTAAATGAAACTGGGTTTCCCACATACTTGCCTAGACTGGTGCCAAAGACATCCTCAAACTCTTACATTAGCTCTTTGGTGCTGTTCTCTTTAATGGCCTTGATGCCGGTCACCCCAAGCCCAGGGATTCGAACCAGTCTAAGCCTAGGAGGCTCTGCAGAGCTCCTCTGACTACGTTAACAGGAAGCAAGCTGTCATTTTTTTCAAATTGCACTTGGAAAGTGCCCTGACCCAAAACGGGGATTCGGTTCCCCTGGTAGTCACTTAGGGGTATCTCTGGAACCCTCAGTTTGTGCTTCCTTAGATTAGGGATTGCCTTTTTTAGTATTGCCCAGGACATGATGGTCATGAACTGGTATCTATCTCCATGCTGCATGGAGACCCTTCAAGGAGGATTGAGATCTGCAGCTTCTTGTTCCGCAGGGTGCTTGCTTGTCTGATGGTTGTTTGGAATGTGTCTTTTGCATCTGTGTTTTCTGCCCTCTGCTGTGACTTCCATTGTTCTCACCGGGGTGGACATGGCCTTGCAGCCTGTGGAGTTTGGGTTTTCCGTGGTGTTGAAGTTGGAAACTCGCTCCTGCAGGCTCTTGTGATGTGCCCTCTGCAATCGCAGCATTGGCAGATGGTGTCCCAGAAACGGCAGGCAAATTGCTGTTGGTTTCCTCCACAGTCGACACAAGGTGGGAAACGGGGTTCAAATTCATGTGCCATTCTCCACTTCTCTCTGTGCATATGGTTGACCTCGTCCTCGCTGTCAGAGAGGTCTCGCTCTGCAGTCTTGCAATGCACTTTGGCTGCTCTGCATGTGCTCTTGGGGCTGTTTTGTCTCTGGAGTGTTTCCATCATTTTGGTTGAGGACTCTGTTGCTCTGGCAGCAATCTTTGCTGCAGGTTGATATCTCGCACCCCATAAAATGATTCTATCTAGTAGCAGTTCATTGAGATTGTGAAACTCGCAATATGCTGTGGCCTTACAAAGTGCAGCAACATATTGGTTGATCATTTCACTTTCCTTCTGGTTATGGGGGTTGAATCCATGCCTCCACACATTTAGATGGTTTGGGAGCATAGTGTGATCTCAGTGTCTTTTGAAGCACTGACCAAGCGACTGACTATACTGGTGTTGGCTTGGATAGGTCCTTGGCAGTGTTGAATACCTCTGGCCCACAGTAGCTCAGGAAGATGGCTTTCTTTCAGCCTTTGGACAGGCCCAGGAGGTCGTTGGCTTCAAGGAAGCATTCAGCATATACGAATCCCAATTCTCGGTGGCTGGGTTGTACAGAGCTGGTGAGGCATGCATAGTCATCTTGATTCAGTCAAGGCAGATTTGAATTTGACACTTAAAGATGGCCGCTCAATGCTGCACTTAGCTCTGGGCTGGATTGTGTTGCTGGATTGTCAGTCAGCTCTTTTTGTGCCTAGTTGCTTTCCAATTCCACCTTCATCGCCAGTATTAGATCAGGTGAGTGGATGAGGCAGGCTCAGGCTAACAATAACAACAACTCTTTATTAGTCAACACTATGTACAATCCAGCAAAGACTGTCTGGCAGCAACCCTTTTATAGGGAGCTGCCAGACGTCTTAACCAATCACCGTTGAGTATCCCACCCACCCCAGATCAGAGGACCTTGGTGGAAACTACCATACTGTTTATCAGTATGTAACAACATGTGTTAAAGTTGCCAAGTTTGAGAAACGCTTTAGAAGGAGAAGAAAGATGAGAATTGAGACTGTACAATAACCCTGGTAAGCACAATAAAGGTAGAACTGCCCAATGGGATGTTTAGGGTTTTAACAGTCTGGATTGAGTCAAAAGTGCATCCTTCCTATGATCCTTAGATCCTTCCTATGATCCTTAGATTCTTCCTATGATCCTTAGATTCTTCCTATGATCCTTAGATCCTTCCTATGAAGGCACAAGGTTATTATAGTTCTGGGTCTTCCTGAGACCATTATTATCTTCTGCCATTTCATTTCCCATCCTAAAAGGTGCCATCTTTTGTAGTATCCAGAAGAGCATTTGACCACAGAAGATGTAGACCTTCAAGGGAACACATATTTTGGTGTGTGTGTGAGAGAGCGGGGGGGAGGGGGGAGAGATTCAAATGGCAGCTTCATAATTTACACAGTGAAAAGTAAAAAAAATCAAAATGTGGTTGTCCAAGTAGTAGAAATTGTACTAATTAATTTTATTTATTAATCATATTTTATAGTTTCCTGTTGAACAACTCTCAGCACTGAACTGTGCATGTCCACTTAAAAATATCTGAGTTCAGTATTGCTTACTTTCAGGAAAGTGCAGAATGGATTGCAGTCATAACAAATTGGCAACCAGCAATCTTCTGCTGATAACCTAAATCTGTCAGCTGAAGTGGTTGCTATATTTTTACCTAAAGTTGTACCAGACTTTCTTGGGAAAAATCTGTATTTGCTGTTTCCATATATTTATCTTGGGTATTTTGCAAGGCATAATTGCTTGCTTGAATGGGCTTGTTTTCAATAGTACTAGACCTAACTATTTGAAATGGGACCTTGGTAAACTAATTCATTAGCTGATTTACAGTATCTAATTCTATTTTTCTTGGTTCAAACACTTGAAAATGTAGCTCTGGAAGAAAATGTGCTAGAGGACAAATGCCATTTTTTTAAACAGTCACACATACATAAAAGCAGCATTAAAGCTATCATTCTTAGGATGAAAGGTGTTCTGATTTCACCAGTCATTATAGTTCATGATATAAATTATACTAATACTGAAATGCATTTCATTTCACAGTTTTATTCGTATTCACTTCGTCTCTAAATAAGAAATTGGTAGCTTGTTTTCATATGCATTTTATTTACTTATTACAATAAGCCTTTCTAGCTTTAAACAGAAAGTTCAAAACGGTGAGAATATTTTTTTTCCCTATCAACTGAAAAAGAAGCTGTTTTTTTCCTCCTTCCCTGTACATTCATCTTATAACCTTAGAGATTGTATTTTTTTTTCCTGGAGAAAAGACAGCTGTGAGCTGTCTTAAGTGATGACAGAAGTGAAAAGTTGCAAGGCATGTATGAAGCGGTCCTTTCACAACTTCAGCTTACTATCAATATGATTTCTTCATTTAATATGCTACCACTTTGCAAAAGATGGATTCAGGTGCAAAAATAAAAAAAGTAAAATGCAAAATATAGTATAGGTAATCCTCAATTTACAGCCACAATGAAGCCCAAACATTCTGTTGCTAAGCAAAATGTTTGTTAAGTGAATTTTTCTGTCCTTTCTTGTTAAGGGAATTATTGCAGTTGTCAACTTAGTGAATTCTGCTTTTTTGTTGACTTTGCTCCTCGCAAAAGGGGATCACTGACCCCGGGACATTGCAATAGTCATAAATCTGAGTAAGTTGCCAAGCCTCTGAATTTTGATCATATGACTATGGGGATGCTGCAACGGTCATAAGTGTGAAAAACAGACATAAGTTACATTTTCCCCATTTTGAACAATCTGTAAACAAACTGGTGTAAATTGAGAACTATTTAAAATTGGACTGAATTAGTACAATTTAGCAACTGCAAAATGGAAATAGAATCAGCAGCAATAATGGAGCATGTTTTTTTTTTAACCATATATACTTATAGATAGCCTGATAAATTTAGGTGAGATTTTAAATACATCTAAAAATTGTAGTTATCTTAATTATGGATACTGTATATCTTGTACATATCTGCATGACTCCATGGATAAACTGATCTTTGAATTTTTAATGAAAATCCCTTGAAAATTGTGAGTTGGTTTATCTGTGAGTAGTGCATTTTTCATGGTATTTTGGTTAAAAATTTGAGGATCAGTTTATCTTCTGATAAATACATCTTTGAATGTATACAGTTCAGTACATTTATCTATCCATATTACAGATTTATTATCTCACATATTTTCAGAAGTCTAACCATATTGGGGAGGAAAGCTATGGCAAATCTAGACAGCATACTAAAAAGTAGAAACATCACTGCCAACAAAAGTGTGTCTAGTTAAGGTTAGCAGTTTTCCCAGTTGCAATGTATGGCTGTGAAATACAATGGACCATAAGAAAGGCTGAGCATCAAAGAATTGAGGCCTTTGAATTATGGTGCTAGAGAAGACTCCTGCGAGTCCCTTGGACTGCAAGGCCATCAAATCAGTCAGTCCTAGAGGAGATCAACCCTGACTGTTCTTTAGAAGGCCAGGTCCTGAAGATGAATCTCAAATACATTGGCCACCTAATGAGAAGGGAGGACTCACTGGAGAAGAGCCTAATGCTGGGGAATATTGAGGGCAAAAGAAGAAGAGGACGACAGAGAATGTGGTGGCTGGATGGAATCACCGAAGCAGTAGGTGTGAGCTTGAATGGACTCCAGAGGATGGAAGAGGACAGGAAGGCCTGGAAGAAGGTTGTCCATGGGGTCGTGATGGGTCAGACACGACTTTGCAACTAACAACAACAACAAAACCATATTTTGACCCAATTCTGATGTATCTGTGTTAAAGGAATGTTTTGACTTTGGCTGCATCCTAACAGATTAGCCAGGAAATCACATAAATTTCTTCAGTATAGATCTATTTGATCTAAGTAGGCAGAATAGCAATAGCAATAGCAGTAGACTTATATACCGCTTCATAGGCCTTTCAGGCCTCTCTAAGCGGTTTACAGAGAGTCAGCATATTGCCCCCAACAATCTGGGTCCTCATTTTACCCACCTCGGAAGGATGGAAGGCTGAGTCAACCCTGAGCCGGTGAGATTTGAACCGCTGACCTGCTGATCTAGCAGTAGCCTGCAGTGCTGCATTTAACCACTGCGTACTTTATGGGAATTTTAGCCACCAAATTGTAATATAAACTTTATAATGAAGGTTTAATGTAACAACTGGAGAAACCAAATCCTACTAGATGGATCGCTAATGCCTAAGCCATGGGAGAGCTATGGTTACTTTGCTTGAAAACTACGGGGAATTGGGGTGCTGAATTGAAGGAAAACTAGAAAGATTGATAACATTTGGAATAGAAACAGCTTTTTTTCTAGGCCTCTGCAGAGCAACTTTGTTTTACTTTAAAAGTTTCTCACCACAGACTGATGTAACTTTCCTTATAGAGATGATGCAATGAGACATATCACATCATTTTATCCACCTGGACTTGAAACTACAGAAGTCAGAAGAAACTGCTGTCCATGCAGAGAAATTTCTTCTGATTTCTACAAATGCCAAATATAAATGAAGTGAGGTAAGAATTTTATTTTCACTAATGCAGTATTTCCTAACCTTTGCAGAGTAAGAAATGACTGACAGAGATTTGCAGGAAGCACTACCTAGATAAAAGGAGCAGAAATACTATTTTTTTTAAAAAAAAAACAGAACCTGGTAGTATTCAAAGCAACATACACAGATGACTTCATAATTCACTGGTATATAAGAATGGTGTGTGTGTGTGTGTGTGTGTGTGTGTGTGTGTGTGTGTGCATGTGTGTGGGTGTGTGTGTGCGTGCGTGTGGGTGTGTCTTCCAATTATTATTAAAGCTAATCTCAAGAATATCAGTTTTTGCCTTCAGGTAGAGTTCATTTCGTGGCATGATTGGTCTAGTGGAACTGACACAACCTTGGCAAGTTGCAGGTGTATGGACTTGAACTAAATACACTCAGAACTGTAGGAATGGTGGTGGATTTTAGAAGAAACCTTCCTATACGACAATCTCTTACAATACTCGACAACACAGTATCAACAGTAGAGACCTTCAAATTTCTAGGTTCTATCATATCTCAAGACCTAAAATGGACACCTAACATCAAAACCGTCATTAAAAAGCACAACAAAGAATGTTCTTTCTGCACCAACTCAGAAAGCTCAAACTGCCCAAAGAGATGCTGATTAGTTCTACAGAAGAATTATTGAGTCTGCAGCTCCATAACTGTCTGGTTTGACTCTGCAACCAAACAAGAAAGACACAGACTTCAATGGATAATTAGAACTTCAGGGGAAAAAAAATTACTACCAATTTGCCTTCCATTAAGACCTGTATACTGCACAAGTCAAAAAGAGGGCCATGAAAATATCTACAGACCCTTCACATCCTGGACATGAATTGTTTCAACTTCTATCCTCAAAATGACGCTATAGAGCACTGCACACCAAGACAACTAGACACAAGAGCAGTTTCTTCCCGAAAGCCATCACTCTGCTAAAGAAATGATTCCCACAACGCTGTCAATAGTGTATTACTATTATTCTCTTCCTTCTTAGTATCTATATCTCCCTACATGACTATAACCATGTTGCTTGTATCTTTCAATTTATATTGTTTTTATTGTTTCTTAGTACATTTGATAGCTTATTAGTAACCTTGACTATCACTAAGTGTTGTGTCTTTTTATTCTTGATGAAGGTATTTTTATTCTCTTTATGTACACTAAGAGCATATGCACCAAAGCAAAATCCTTGTGTGTCCAATCACACTTGGCCGATAAAGAATTCCAGTCCATTCTATTCACTCCCCAGAATTGTCACCAATGGTGATGCTGGGGGGAGGAATTCTGGATCCTGAAGGATACACATCAAGAAGCTGCCATGGTTGGGAAACTAGTGTAAGCTTCTGAAAGTTCATTTACTTTGGAAACCAGCATTAAAGTCTACATTTTACTCATCGTTTATAGATGAATAGATACAGAAGAAAGGTTGCTTAATAACCTAATTTGAAGTTTAATTTCATGTTATCTTTGATTCTACTGTTCTTTTTTGACCAAAAAGTAATTTGGATTTTACTTCCCTCTCAATTTGGTCAAGACTATGGGGTAGCATAAGGTGGTACAGAATGAATCTGACAATCTAAGCCCCTTAGAGATATATAAGATATATAAAAAGAAAACAAAAATGTAAAAAAAAAAAAACCTCAATGAGGCACTGACTAGTTTTGGTTCAATTTTCAGAAGAACATTTTGATCAAATTATTTCAGGTCTTATGGTTCTTTGCCTGCCAATTTACCAGAAAAAAAGTTATATGTTGAAAAAGTTATAATCATATGAGAGAACTAACTCTGGTCCTGAATCCTTGCCCAGAATTCAGTCACAACAACAATTACAGTTAAGTTATGCGATTAATTTCAATTCTGAAAGCACATGTGTGTTCATGCTTGCTATTTGTTCAGGGCCAAAGGTGACCGTAGCATTATTTACTATATACACAGTCTAGCTAATTATAAGTAAAACTTCTAAGGGCATATGGCAGTGGTCCCATAACTGGATGTCCAATTCAACTATCCAGATTTTTTGCTTCAGTTGTTGCTTCATGCATATATTCTAGGGAAACAGATAGTGTCTGTTTTGAGCAGAGGTGAGTTTCACATAATTTTACCACTGGTTTGCCGCACACTGAGTCCCCTTCGGGGAAAAGGGCGGCATAGAAATATATAATAAATTCAATTCAATACACTGAAAATGTGAGGGTGCACATGCACATGGCCTTCCATGCATTCCTTTTGCTCTCAGGCGCATGCATCTGCATGGCTTAGAAAATGTGGCTAAATAGGACAGCGTAGATCAGGGGTGGGTGGACAGGTGAGCCCACCTGCAGATCGGTCGTCACTACCAGTTTGCTCAAACCGGTCTGAACCAATTGAAACCACCAGTTCTGAGCAATCTTACACAATATGCTTAATACTTTGTATGTCAGCACCGCAATTGCAACAAGGGCAATATTTCCATTCCCAGTGATGCAGGGCAGAGGCACTTCTTACAGAATCACACCTTTTTCTGTTCAATTTCATGCAGAGCAAGGCAGATTAAAAACCAGGTGGTTTGATGGAGGGTTCACTAATGATCAGACCCCCAAGAAGCTACATTGGACCATTCCTGTCTCAAGACATTCTTGGGGTTAAACTGAGGTGCTGTTAAATGAATAGCTGTCTTCCATGCTGGCCTATGTGATTTCAAGCTTGTGAGGCACTGACCATTGTCCTGGGGAATAGAGAAGGCCTTGTTCAGCATCCTTGACCATCACTGAATGAGAGCTTGTTCTCTTCTAATGTGAGGTGGTATTGTGGGAAGCCCCCTCACTTTCTAGAACAGCGGTTCTCAACCTGTGGGTCACAACCCCTTTGGGGGTCGAGCGACGCTTTCACAGGGGTCACCTAAGACCAGCAGAAAACACATATTTTTGAAAAAATATGGAAAACAAAAAATAATTTTATGGTTGGGGGTCACTACAACATGAGGAACTGTATTAAAGGGTCACGGCATTAGGAAGGTTGAGGCCCACTGTTCTAGAATATTATATTTCCCTAAAGGGAGAAAAATAGAAACATGCCCTTGGAGAGAGAAAGCCACCTTCTTTAATATCCCACAGCAGATGTCAGCCATAAGAGATAAAGAGCTTATTGAAAGAAGCCAAATATCTAGGTAGCTCTAATCATAGGCAAAGTAAATACGGCAGGCAGAAATCAAAAGTAAGATTAGCCATCAAGCCACAATGGGAATTGCCAAACACCCTTTCAGAACACAAACCCCTTCATTGCATCCCACTTCAACCAAACTTATATAGAGCCAACTATGACTCCTACATAACCGCTACATGGCTCCATGAAAGTCTGACAACAGCCAATAGAATACATGTTCTTGCACAGGAACAGGAAGTTTAAGTGCAAAGCCCAAGGGAAGGTATAAAAACCTCTCACTCTCAACTCCATTTTGTCAGCTGCCCAGAATCATGTGCTTGGTGGTTCTGCTTCATCATTAATCCATCTTTCCATGCTTCCAGTGTCTTTCTCCAGGCTTGGCACTGAACCAGATGGATATTTCTTGGCACAGTATGATATTGCTAAGTACTGGTAACCAGTGCATAGGAATGGGATGCAATGTGCCAGAGATGATACCAGAGGTGGGTTTTTATCGGTTCGGACTGGTTCAACCGAGTAGGTAGTAAATTGGTCAGACATGGACACGAACTGGTTCTATCCTCATTGTCGTCATCTTGATTTTCTGTTCTGCACATGCATAGAACAATCTTCATTGCAAAAATGTAAGATTTTTTTCCTTTTCTAATATTGCGTGCATATGCAGACATTTTTTTGTACAAAGGCGCTTGTGCGGGCCCAACCAGCAGTAATCCCAGCAGGAACCCATCCTGTGATGGTACACAATGTCTGGCAGAGTGGAACATCAACTATTTGGGTGTGTACTCTTAAGCCACACGATGGCACAAATGAAACAAACAAAATGTTAAAAAGATAGGATATGTACGTAGTTACTACCAAACATATCTAATATTATATTAAAGTAACCAAAAAAAATCTTTACAATCCCCAAGCAATGTCACAACTTTTCAGCACCCCTAACATTTGGAAATTGAAAGTTGAAAAATAATGACACACCCTACTGGCACAATATTGTAGAATAAAGGCTGTTATTCATAGGGTGTTTAGCAACAGCATCCCAGGATGTTTTTAAACACATTAGCAGAGTTGGAAGGGACCTTGTAGATCATCTAGTCCAACCTTTCCACCCAAGCAGGAGACCCTACACCATTTCTGATAGATGGCAGTCCAATCTCCTCTTGAAAGCCTTCAGGGATGAAGCTCCCACAACTTCCAAAGGCAACTTCTGTTCCATTGGTTGATTGTTCTCACTATCAGAAAATTTCTCCTTATTTCTAGATTGATTCTCTCCTTGATCAGTTTCCATCCATTATTCCCTGTCTGGCCTTCAGGTGCCTTGGAATAGCTTAGCCCCTCTCCTCTCTGCGACAGCCCTTCAAATATTGGAAGACTGCTATCATGTCTCCCCTGGTCCTTCTTTTCACTAGACTAGCCATGCCCAGTTCCTGTAACTGGTCTTCATATGTTTTATTCTCTAGTCCCCTAATCATCTTGGTTGCTCTTCTCTGATGTTCCAGAATCTGTTCACTAAATCTTTTCTGGCTTTTCTATTTGCAGCTGTTTTTTCCAGGTGTTTTCAGAAGGTTAATGATCTGTCCAGTGTTACCCCCAGGACTTTGGAAAGTTTAAGAGTTTAAGAGTTTATTAACATTTATAGGCCGCCCTTTTCCCTGAGGGGACTCAGGGCGGCTCACATAAAATCAGGAAAAGGGAATACAAACAATGACGTAGACACACATAAGTAAAAAATAATGAGCAACATTCATTCATCATTCGGGAGGGGCGGCTATCTTTGTCCCCAGGCCTGACGGGCTAGCCAGGTCTTAAGGGCTATGCGGAAGGCCTGGACGGTGGTGAGAGTACGAATCTCCACGGGGAGCTCATTCCAAAGTTATTACACTGTAAAACATAGAACTTCACTGAAGGCTGGTAATTTGTGTATCTATTGCTGAGGTGGAATGTGGCTACTTCTTGGTTGGGGGAGCAATGTTTTGAAGAAATAATCCACTTTCTGAAGAGCTTGAGAAAGTTGGATCTTTGGGCCGTGAGATTGATATCATTGGCTTAAATAAATTTTTGAGAAACAGTTTATTAATATAAGTTGTAGTAGTTTAAAAGTTTTTTTTTTAAAGACAGCCTTACAAATAGTTATTTCAACAAGGCTTGTGTAGAACTTTTATTTAATACAACTCTTTTGAAATAAGCTTTGAAATATTTCGTATTCTTGACCTGGGATTTATATGGAACTAACAGTGGCATGCACAGAAGGGATGTGCACTACTACAGCAAAAGGCCCCCTTTTTGTGTCTCAGTAGGACTATTCCGTGGTCTTCAATGTCCATCTTTAAGTGGACATCATATTGAGACTCTTGTTAACAAGATAATATTTTGTACAACTTAAGCTTTGTGAAATGATTCTTATTTTGAGAAAAAATAGAGGAGACTCTGCTCCTTAGTGACAAGTATAATAACTGAAAACATGAAGCAGCATTTTCTTGCTGGAACATTCTACTTTGATTTAATTTAGGGCCAGATTAAAAAATTTGCAGACTCAAAGCAATGCCATGTGCAGCCCTAGATTTATTTTGCAGATGGATTCTTGCAAGCAGAAAGGTTAAATCTATGCATTCATAATTAAATTAAACAGAACATGAATTAAAAATAAAATATGTCTCAGTGATAGCGCATCATAAACATGCATGAGTTTATATTTATATTCATTGTAGTGTGTGTATATATGACTAGACATAATGCTTAGTGCATGTTTCCTAAACAGTTACTCACAAAATATTTACCATTCTTATTCATCTTTGGCTCTTTGAATGGTCTGTCTTTACTGCATGTTTCTGTTCTTACCTATCCATCTAAATTATTTATCAGAATGCAATTTCTCCCCAGGATCATGTTCATTCAGAACATTACAAATTTCCCCAAATTCATATCTGACATTTTTATCAATGCAATATATTGGAATGTAACATGCAATTACAATCAATCTATTAATGCCTAATTTTGTATTCACCCATACATGATATCAATTCATACCTTCTGATGTATCTTTTAGCCTTTCATTCTTAGTTCTGGAATTGTCTGATTTTTACCATGTGACCTGGGAATCTGGTAAGCCTGCTAAGTGGTTGTATTTCAGAAAAATAAATGCTTTTGTCACACTGATTATGTTGTTGTGATACTTATGGTTTTGATGTTTTAAATGATCTTTACTGTTCTTTTTTGGTTGATTTTATATATTTTTCATTAGAGTCACAGTAGAGATGGGAGGTTATATAAACTTAATAAATATATTGTTTAATTAGACTGCCTGTTTATTGCTTGTATCAACTTGATACTAAAAGATCAGACCATATTCATTCATATGTGATAAATCTTTTTTTTAAATTCACGGTCCTTCCTTCCTTCCTTCCTTCCTTCCTTCCTTCCTTCCTTCCTTCCTTCCTTCCTTCCTTCCTTCCTCCCTCCCTCCCTCCCTCCCTCCCTCCCTCCCTCCCTCCCACCATCTGACTTCTAATTGATCTTCCAGCCCAAGTGGTATATTCCCCTTTAGTAAACTATTTACTAGATACAAAGGGAATCTTCCTTTTATTCAGAAAATACTGGATTGCAGCTCTTTAATTCTCATGTTAGCTATTCTGTCTGAGCTAAAGACAGTTGAAATCCAAGAACATTTGAAGGACCTCAGATGACTGTCATCTCTTATCACTTGCTTTACAGATTTTTTTTTTCTGGGGTTTTTTACATTTCTCTAGATCCAAAGAAGATTTCAAATGGAAAAGTTCTGCTCCCTGGATAAATATGATTAAATGTTCTTGGTGGTGCTAATGTCCTTGCTTTCACACTTTTAAGTCTGCAAACATAGCTGTTTGACAGTTGCTGATGAAACTTTTATAACAGATGAATAAAGAGATCATTCTTGCATCTCAACCACAAGGAACATATTTTTGTATTATTTGAAAGTTAACCAGCTATAAGCCAAAATGTCAAAGCTATCAAAACATAGAAAAACAACAATTGATGAATTATAATGTAGCTGTAAATAGAATGTAGTTACATCCATACTGGATTTGGGACCACAGCTGACTAAATAATGAGTAGAACCAGCTCCAATCAGTGCATATAATTTTTGGTGACAAAAATTTAAATTGTAACTGGCCAAATAAATCCCCCGTGGCTCACTGAAGTTGCACACAATTTTGAGTCTAAAAGTTTTTTTCCTGCTACAAAATTAAAAGCAGTTCTATGTGAAAAGCTCAAATCCCAATAGACTTTGGGTTCAGAAAATAAAACTGCTAATATTTTATTTTAAAAAAAATTGACAAGAATTGATAAATTTAGATTCTCTCTTTTTTTTTCCACTTCTGTCAAGTATCAAGCTATATATTCATAGATGACAGAACATCTTTCAATTATTTGATATGGAAACTGGTATTTTATTCAAATGATTATTAGCATGTTCTACATCAGATATAATAGAAATGCACCTTCTTCTTGCATCTTGTCTTTCTTTTGTTTGCAAAGGCAACAGATACTCTGGTAACATACCCTTAGTTATATAAAAAACAAAGGCAAAATTAAAGAAAAGAAGATATTCTAAAGGAGGGATTCATGATGTAATTCTGAGCTCATTTGTCCTGAGCTAGCTGTGGAATATCTATGCATAGAAGCATTTTCCCCATCAGTTTTCCTTCATTCAGAATTTTTTTTAATTTACTTACTAATTTGAATTTATTGGTTGCCCAGTTCTTATGGATTTTATTTCTTGGGAAATAGGCTCTACCAAATTCAATGCAGCTATTTTTTTTAAAAAAAATTAAACATACTTTGAATAGCACCATTAATATATCATTATCTTCTCCTTTTCCCTTTCCCCTTCCCCAAAATAGCATGTGACACATTTTTAAAGAATAGATCTATCTTTCTATAAAGAGGCTCTCGCTCTCTCACTCCCTCTCTCTTTTTGGAAGATGTTCTTTAAAAAGAAGCAAAATGTAAGAACAAGTTTAAAAATAGTGTTGCGTTGAACAGCAAAACTATGTTTTCATTTTTTTAAACAACTGTACTTCAGTTACTTTCTTTTATTTGGAAGGACAGTTTATCACTTCTCAAATAAAATGAATTGTTGGAGAAAAAGTTCCTGATTTTTAAGTAAAGGTGTTTTCTTATAACTTCTAAACAATTCTTTAGCATAACAATGTCTCCATAGTGAAAGGGAAGATTTTTTTTTAAAAAAAGACCACTGCTACCATGTTGAATTTCCCAACTTTAAAAGGCATATCATAATGGAGTGAGCAAAAAACAACAACAACACCTGTAGCAGAATGAAATATTTTGAGGAATATTAAAAAGGCAGTTTATTATATTTCCCAAAGGGAGAAATGGAGAAACATGTTTTTTTAAAAGGCAGAAAGTAGCCCCTCTATCTGAATAGCCCATAGCAGATATCAGCACTTAAGAGATATAAAGCTTATGGAAAGAAGACAAGTGTCTGAATAGCTTTATTCATAAGCAAATACCCTCACCCAAGAGTCAAAACAGGACGAAAGCCATTAAGCCACAATAGGAATTACCCAACACTTTTTGAGAACATAAGCCTCTTCATTGCATCACTCTCAGAGCAATCCAAATTTCAACCAAACTTAGCTCAGACAAACACCTAGGATTTGTGCTTTCCTTGCAGATCCAGCTATGACCCCTATATGGCCCAAGGGAGTCTGATAATAACCAATAGAATACATGTTCTTGCACAGGAACAAGAAGCTCAAGTGCAAAGCCCAAGAGAAGATATAACCCCATTCTCAAGTCCATGTGGCCAGCTGCCAGAACCACAAACCCATGTGGTTCTGCTTCATCAATAAACCATCTTTCCAATTACCCTCCATGTTTCCAGTGTCTTCCTCTCAGCTTGGAACTGAGCCAAATGGATATTTCTTCCCACAGGAGAATTCCAGGGAAATAAAGTAGCAATTTCTGTTGTTCTCCTTCTTGAAATAAAAAGATGCTCATTGAAAGGAAAGTGATGGCGAACTTAGACAGCATATTAAAAAGCAGAGAAATAACCTTGATGACAAAGGTCCATATAGTCAAAGTTATGACTTTCCCAGGAGTCAGCTATGACTGTGACAGCTGGAACATAATGAAGGCTGAGCACCAAACAATTTGTGCGTTTGAATTGTGGCATTGCAGAAGACACTTGAGAGCCCCTTGGACTGCAAGGAGATGAAATCAGTCAATCCTAATGGGAATCAACCTTGTTCTTTGGAAGGACAGATGCTGAAGCTGAAATACATTTGGCTATCAAATGAGAAGAGAAGACTCATTGGAAAACACCCTGATCAGAGGTTGCATTCAGCCAGTTCAGACCAGTTAAACTGAACCAGAAGTGGGAATTGTGGGTGGGTATGCCAACCCACCTCGGCTCTATGCCATCTTATATTGGCATGTTTTTAAGCCCAGGTACATGCAAAGAAGGTAAACATGCAAGCAAAGCACATGTGTGGAAGGCTGGGAGTATGCATGGAAGGGGTGCATGCAGGGCAAACCAGTGATAACAAAATGTGAAACCCACCACTGACCTTGATGTTGGGAAAGATTGAAGGCAAAAGGAGTAGGGGACGGCAACGGATGAGATGGTTAGACAGTGGTATTGATGAAATGAACATGAAATTGGGCAAATACTGAGAGACAATGGAGGACAGGGAGACCTGGCATGGCATGGTCCACAGAATCATGAAGACACAGACCAATGGTGGGTTCCAGATCCTGTTGTAACTGGTACAGTGCAATGGGGCTGGGCGTCCACCACATACACATGTGCAGCCCGTGCACAGCATACCACCCACAACACTCCATGACGCTCCAGCTGCTTGGTCATGCAGGCGTTGTACGCTCGTACTCTTACCTGTATCAGAACCTGATCGACTCTATTACAGGTAAGGAAGGCGTACTAGAAGGGTATCTGGTGGTCCCAGCAGGCACCGGTATGTCCATACCAGGGCATACCAGTCGTATCCTACCACTGACACAGAATGACATAGTGACCGAATTACAACAACAGCTGTCATTCTTAGCTTCAAAATTTTTACCTTATCTACGAAAGATAGCTGGAACAAAACAACATTTTTTTTTAAGTATGGACAAATAGACACTGTCATTTTAATATATCCTTATTGTGAATTTTCCATCATAAGGAGAAGCAGATATCTAGGTTCAAAATTAGAAAAGGATATTGTGGCCATTACTGGAATGGAGCTAGATCAAATCAAATGTATGCAAAAATGAAAAATAAGTGTGATTAATTTTTACTCCTTCATAAATTCAGTAGAAAACATAACTGCATGTGTAATTCTCTATTTTAAATGTCTTTGTTATATATTAGCTCTTCATATGTTTTCATACTCGACACATATACAGAGACACTGTTCTGTAAGTGACTGTGATTTAGCTATAAAGAGAGAGGGAGAGAGTAGCATCATATAAACATTGCTAGACATCCCTAAAAAAAGTGCAAAAATCATTTACAGACTGGCTCCCAAAGAGTGAGAAAGAAATGTTTCTACATGCTGACATGAGGAATTTTATGAAAATATTTTGGGCAGCTATAAAGATAGAGTGAGTGAGAACATGTGCTTTTAATTAACCTATGAAAGTGAGAAGAACACTAGGTGAAATCTTTTTCCCCCCATTTAGGCCCATAGAAAATAACCAGAAGGCATTAAAGCTGTCAAGATAGTCTTTTCATTTGCAGCTCAACCAGCTCCATTAAGAGACCCAGTTTGAAGCTGACAAGACAGTTGCATCAAAGGGGAAAGTGATAGAGTTAATGTCCATTAGCACAGAACAGGGAGAGAATGAATAAATTAATATTTATTAGCCATTAAAACTCATTACGCATTCTGAATGGCCATAGGATATTATTCAAAAATTTTAATGACCCATCTTTGGATTAAAATATTTGCTGTAGGTGAACATTTGTTTACTTTATAAATTGATAACAGCTCAATAAAAGTATTTAATATAGTGATCTTTAGAAAGCAGCATGAATTAAGATTTAGACAACATCTTTTAAGGATCATAAGTAAGCAAATTATAGGAATTATATATTTATATTTATATTTTTATGTATAGGCAGTCTCTCAAAGCAATGGTTACCAACCAGTGGTCTGTAGACCACTGTTGCTCTGTGGGAAAATTTTGGTGGTCCGCATAAAAATGATTTGTATTTTTTGAATTGCACTAAATACTATTTATCTTTTTTTAAAAAATTCATATTAGTGGTCCATGGGACTTAAAATTATGAATTTAGTGGTCCCTGAGATCTGAAAAGTTGGTGACCCCTGCCCCAAAGCATTGGGTTATGACATGTATGTATGTGGGTGTATGTCCGTGTGTGTATGTGTGTGAATTTTTTCTGGAATGGATCAGTAAAAAAACATTGGGAACATATGCCAAGAGTATAGTTCCCAGCAGGATTGCTTAAAATTCTAGCTACCCTGTTTAAGCCATACTTATATATAGCAGAGATACAGGAAAATGCTGGAGGCAGAAGTACAATGGCAAAGTCATCCATTCATAATGCAATGGAGAAGTTAATGGTAAACTGCTCCTATATTTTTTTTATCAAGAAACCCAAATGGAACGAAATCTATAATGATATGGTGCCAGATGATAGGTTTCATAGGTTGAAGGACATTCAACAAGCTACTGCGGAAGTGCTGAGAATTTTTTTGAAGCACTTGTGGTATTTATGAATGGAAGACTTTGGGGCATCTAGTTGCTGAGGTTGCCATGCAAATCTGCAAAAAAAAAATGAAGCTGCAAAGAGATGATTACAGTGGCGACATGGAATATAAGATGGATGAGTATGGGAAAGTTTGGCCCAGTGAAAAATGAAATGAAGTGACTACACATTGACAGGCATCAGCAAACTCTTTATTACTCAGGGCATAAAAAGAAAGAAAAAACTAAGCAGAAATAGTGCTGCTTTTATTATTAGGAAGTTTATAGCAGGAACAGAACTTGACAACAATGCAGTTAATGTCCGAATGATGTCATTTTCACTTTGTGTGGACAACACTTTAATATGACTATTGTCCAAATTTATACTCCAACCACTGTTGCAGAGGAACAGGTTTTATGATCAAGTTCAATTTGAAATCCACAGGACATGAGAACAAGACAAAAATGTTTGTGGTTGGAGAGTGGAATGCCAAAGTTGTAAATATCGAGGAAAATATAGTTGGATTTTAAGGTCCAGGAAATTGAAGTCAAGTAGGAGAAAGACTGAGCAATTTCTATCAATTAAGTGATTGATAGTGATTGTGATTGCTATGACAGTCTTCAAGCAACCAAAACAATGACCAAATACATAAACATCACCAGATGTTTATAATGATTATGTTAGTTGTTACTGAACAACAAAATCATTATTTTGTTGTTCAGTAAAAGTTCTAACCAAGTCATGCTATTTGAAGAATAACACACAAGGCAACACATTAGAAGAGAGTGATCTATAATATTAGAAACAGCAAAGAAAGGAGACTAAGGAAGTATAAATTATTGTGTAATATATCCTTGATTTCTTACATTTGCAAAATGATGCATAGATTTATCCCACACAGATTAAGTCATATATGGAAAGGGAAATGCCAGATGTTGAAGTTGGCTTTAAAAAAAGCCAAGGAACGTGGGTATTATTGACGCATGCTGAATAATTGAGAAAGCTGAAGAATAGGGAAAAAAAGAAGTCATTCTGTGTTTCATTATTACAGAAATACCTTTGATTGTGAAAGATGTGTCAAGCTGACAAACTGGTATCCAAGAACATCTTATTCTCCTCATGAGAAACTCATGTACAGGTCAGTAAACTATAATATGGACAGGACATAGTGAACAGACAATGTCTAGGTTGGCCAATGAACACTGTAGAGTTTCTATTTAGAGGTAGCCCTTGACTTACAACCATTTGTTTAGTGACTGCTTGAAGTTAAAATGGCACATAAAAAAGTATCTTATGACCATTTGAGTCATGGTTACCCAGTGGTTAGAATGCAGTATTGCAAGTTAATTCTGCTGGTTGCCAGCAGTTCAGTTCTCAGTGAATCAACTTTTTTTCAGCCTTCCATCCTTCCAAGGTCAGTAAAATGAGAACCCAGATTGTTGGAGGCAATATGTTGACTCTGTAAACTGACTAGAGAAGGCTGTAAAGCACTGTGAAGTAGTATATAAGTCTAAGTGATATTGCTATTGCTATTTTTCACCCTTACAACTGTTGCAGCTTCCCGATGGTCACATGACAAAATTTGGGCACTTGGCAAGTGGCATGTATTTATGATGGCAGCACTGTCAGGGGGTCATATGATCATCACTTGTAATCTTCCAGCAAGCTTCCAATAAGCAGAAAAAAAGGGGGGGGGGACACAGATTCTCATACATATTAACAACAGTATCATTAATTTAGCAACTGTGGTTATTCATTTAACTGTGGTGGCAAAAAAGGTCATAAATTGGGGCACAATTCACCAAACAACTGTCTTGGGTTAATTTTGGTCATATGTTGAGAACCACCTATAATCAAGCTATATTCTGAAGATGAACATGCTTTTAAAATTGAAGGAAGAAATCCTTATAAACTGCACCATGGTAATGACACTACCACGATAACTACAAATGAAACAAACAAAATGTTTAAAAGTTATGATATTTATATAGTTACTTACCAAGCACATCTGAATTATATTAAAGTAACCAAAATATATTTTCAATCCCCAAGGCATGTCACAATTTTTGAGCACCCCTAATGTTTGGAAATTGAAAGTTGAAAAAATTGACAAACCTTATAACACGTAAGGATGAAGGATGCATAAGACAAACTGAGAATGTTTGTTTCCTACCATCAGTATCAGAGGTGGTATTCAACTGGTTTCGAACCAGTTCACCCAGTAGCACAAATTGTGGGTGGGCCTACCTACCTACCTGCCCTGGCTCTATGCCATCCTATTTAGGCATGTTTTTGATGTGCGAAGGCCATAAAGCGAGTGGGTGCAGAGTGGGTGAACTAGTGATAACAAGATGTGAAACACACCGCTGATCAGTATATTAAATGTTAATTCATTGAAAACTAGCAGATATGTATAAATCAGCCATTTTGAGCATTAGAAAATGTTAAACATGACTACATCTTTAACATGCCAAGAATCTCTAAGCCATTACTACAATGCCAAAGCTTTTATATTAGCTGCAGATCTCCATCACAACAAATCATAATGAGTTTTCTCAGCAAATGGATCATTACCCTGATAGGGGTTTTTTCTTGCATATTAGGGTGTAATCCTATACATTCATGGGAGTAGGCATGAAATTAAGGTTTACTTATCTGTACTTAATGAGGCTTTCTAAGAAGTGCACAAGATTGTAATAATCTCTCTCTCGCTTGCTCTGTTTCTATCTCCATTCACGCACAAGACACACAATGTTTCAGAAGGATTCAGATGTGTACCAGTTCATCTGCTGAATCTTTGAACAATGCATGCTACAAATCTTTTAACATGACAATTATAAGATGGAAGAAAGAGATACTTCCCTCCTCTCTTCACCAACTCCCCCCACCCCCACAATCAAATCTTCTTCTGTGCAGACAAAAGAAACCCACCACAAATCTGTACTGGAATCTGTGCCAAAGCAGAGATTGTGGATGCGGAGTTAAATGGTAATGCTTTGGCTGCTGTTCAAGGAAGCACAGATGCTCCAAACACCTTTTTGGAATTTTTAACACTAACCACCTGTCAATCAAATTTACAATGGAAATGAAGCAAACAGAGCATGTTGCTATTCCCAGATTGTGAACTAAAATGGGCTATTAAGGGCAGGTTTGAAAGATTTCTGAGTTTACAACATTTGTGCCTCTGGATTAATACACACACAGATACACAGACACAGGATTTAACCATTATCTCTAAAACAGTATAACTCACACTGTGACTGACAGCAGCATACTGATCCAGCCATCTTTTATCAAGTGCCATTTATTTTAAATGCACACAATTCATCATTTATAGTAAATCAGCAGATTGCTCGTTCTAGGGGAA